>NC_133666.1:163397326-163433796 GCF_037893015.1 Macrotis lagotis | reverse complement strand
AAGATACTAGAATGGTTTATTATTTCCCTCTCTAGCTCATTTTATAAATTGAGAAAATAGATAAATAGGCTTTAGCGATTTGTCCAAGGTCATATAACTAGTATCTGTTTGAACTCACAAAAATGAGACTTCTTAATTGCCAATTAAATGTTTATACCATGTGGGGCACAAAAAGACCGTTGCATCTTACTTAATTGACTTTATGTATAAAATTGACTGTATGTGTAAAAAATTTTCATTACATATATCCCACAGTTGTGAGTAAAGTCCTATGGAAACCCAAAAGTATTATTAAATTTGAATTATTATTTTCAAATATTTTCCCTTTCAAAAATGAATCTTCCTAATTCCAAATCAAGTGATCTGTCCACTGTACCATTTAGTTGCTTACACTATATTGAACATAAAACAGATTCATAATGTGTCTTGATTAAGTGATTATACATATAAAATTTAGATTATATTTGCATTACATATTTTTCACAGTTGTGGGTAAAGAACCTTGGGCACCCAAAATAACAAATTTGAATTATTATTTTCAAGTCTTTCCCCCCCTCACAGTAAAAAGCTTCAGTTTCTCAACCAATGCTTATGACAACCACCTTTCCCAGATTCTATGTTTGTGATTGGTACTTTTAGTAGACAACAACTGTTGGTTAAATAAAAAAGACTGAGGTGGAAACAAAAGTGGGGTAGAAATTTTGTAGCCAGTGGGACAGGGAAGATAGAAATTTGAGTTGTTATCAAACAAAGAGATAACCAAATGCCATATGTAAACCAGAAGAAAGAAAGGACGAACGGGTTAATATAAATGAAACAACAAATCATAAGACAGTTGACATGCAGCTAATGGTAGGTTCAATTGAAGGGAATAACTTGAAGAGATTCTGGACATGGAGATCAAGAATGATAGAATAATAAAATCAAAGTTTCAAGAAATTCCTTGGAAGCACAATTTCACCCTGTAATGGCACACTCTAGATTACTGTCATAATAAATCTGTTACTTTAAAGAGAGGAGAGAGGAGAGTGGGATGAAGGAGAGGAGAGACAGAGAGACAGAGAGACACAGAGTGAGAGGTGATAGAGGAAGGGATGGAAGGAGGGAGGGGGAGAGGAAGAGGAAGATGAAGAGGAATAGTGAGAGAAAGAATAGGTGGTATCAAAAGGTAGAAGGATAGAACAGATGAAAAGGAGAGCTAGAATAGAAAAAAACCTAGACATTTATAGCTAGAAAAAAAAAAACAATGCTACACTACACAATTTACTGGTAATTAGTTGCTCTGTGTACTTTCTATTTTAAAATTATTAAAATTTTAATAGAATAACTCTTGTATTACAGATGTGTGTTCAATGTAGAACAAGGATACAGAGAAGAATGAATAGGAATAATGCTATTGTGTTTTAGCTAAACAATATAGAAAAAATTAAGACACACGAAAACAAAAATCAATTAAGAATCTTCATGTTAGACATTGAGTTACATATGAGATAGATGAAGACAAAAAATAAATGTCTTAAAGAACATTTGATTAGGAGATATACATATATATATATCTATATATATCTATATATCAATATATATATATATATATATATATATATATATATATATATATATATATATATATATATATGTTCCCAGAAACACTGAATTAGTGAGTACTGAACCACAACAGGAAATATAAGTTTAGGTTGCATCTGTTCACATTTACTTTTGTACTTTCCAGAGTGACCTCAATGTACAAATCATCAAATTTCTTCTTTTTTTTCTAGATGTACTGTCAGTTCATTAACACTGAACTCATGGCCAACAGCACTATAACAAATGCCTGAGTGAAGCTATCTGATGTGTTTATTTTCTCCAATAGAAATATCACAGCTCTTTTATACTTAGGAACTAGACACATTTTATCTCTATGCTTGAGGGCTGCTTTAAACAGAAAAAATGTCCCCAAAAACACCAAAATGGAAAAAAAAATGTGGCACTCAACAAAACAGGAAAAAAGATACTTGCTTACACAATGAGAGTTGAAACAAGAAGGTAGAGTGTTGCCTCATTCAACTTCAGCTATGAATGTGTACTTTGGGGGGCTTAAATTTTTACCACTCTGTGCAAGTTCACAAATGATTGTGTAAGTGTCATGTACATTGAATTAGGGACTGCATTTGTTTTTGTTTTGTTTTTTTAGCTAGTAGGCAAATTTGCAAATATGGACTTGGTGACTAACAAGCATCAATTGTCTATGTATATATTTGCACATAAACACATATATATGTATAGATATATATGTACATATATAAATAAACACACATAGAAGGGAACAGTGGAAGTTCAACATCATGAAAGTCTTCAGGTATAAGGTAGCTTTTGAGCTAAGATTAAAAGATAACTAAAAACCCTAACAGACTGAGGTGAGGAATGAGGGTGTTCCATACAGAGTGGACTAAAAGTACATAGACATAGAGATTGAACTTCTCATGTGAATAGCAAGTAGCTCAGTTTTGCTAGACTGTAGATGCATCAAAATTGTAATATGTAATAAACCTATAAAACTTCAGGTAGTAGGGATTCTTTAATGATAGAGGAAATATATATAGATATAGATATAGATATAGAGATAGAGATAGAGATAGAGATAGATAGAGAGATAGATAGATAGATAGATAGATAGATAGATAGATAGATAGATAATTGTAGAGAGCTTGATTTGATTTTGGTAAGAAGAAGGGTCATGGGTCATTTTTTCAGGATTATAGTAAAGGAATAAAAATAAAGTATGATATTCCTAGGATTTAAAAAAAAATAGAGGTGAGGAGATAGACATTTTTTCAATAAACTATGTAGTTTGGCTCTTCTCCAGTACTCTCTTGATTTTTACTATCATGCTTTAAGAAACTTCTTCACAGGTCAGCCAGATAGAGCAGTGGATACAGCAATGGCCTTGGAGTCAGGAGGAACTGAGTTCAAATTTGACCTAAGACTCTTAATAATTGCCTAACTGAAAAAATAATAATAATTACCTATCTATGTGACCTTGGGCAAGTCACTTAATCCCTATCCTTTGCAAAAGTTAAAAAACACAAAAACAGAAAAGAAACTTCTTAACTCAAATATCTTCCATGCCTGAGGCCCCTTCATCATACTGCCTTAGTTCTTCCAAGAATCTTTATTTCAATGAAAAATTTCAGTGTAGCCATATCTCTGTTTTTCTATAGACTCTCTGTCCTTTCTTTTTTTAACTGATTTTGAATTTTACAATGTTTCCCTCAATCTTGCTTCCTTTCCCCCACCCCCCCAAAGAAGACATTCTGATAGTTTTTACATTGTTTCCATGCTATACATTGATCAAAATTGAATGTGTTGAGGGAGAAATCATATCTGTAAGAAAAAATAAAATATGAGATAGCAAAATTATATAAGAATTTTTTTTAAATTAAAGGTCTTTAAATAAAACAGTTCTTTCTTTGGATACAGCTGGTATTCTCCATCGCAGATACTCTAAAATTGTCACTGATCATTGCACTGATGATATGAACAAGTCCATTAAGATTGATAATCAATGCCATGTTGCTGTTAGGGTGTAAAATGTTGTTCTGGTTCTGCTCATCTCGCTCAGCATCAGTTCATGAAAACTCTTCCAGGTTTCTCTGAATTCCCATACCTTTTGTTTTCTAATACAAGAATAATGTTCCATAACATATATTTGCCACAATTTGTTCAGCCATCTCCCAATCGAGGGACATTCACTCAATTTCCAATTTTTTGCTACCACAAATAGGGTTGCTATGAATATTTTTGTAAAAGTGATATTTTTGCCCTCTTTCATGATCTCTTCAGAATATAGATCCAATGGTGATATTGCTGGATCAAAGGTTATGCAAATTTTTATTGCTTTTTGGACATAATTTCAAATTGCTCTCCAGAAAGGCTGGATAAGTTCACTGCTCCAGCAACAATGTATTGGTGTCCCACATTTCCCACACCCCTTCCAACATTGATCATTGTCCTTTCTGGTCATATTGGCCAGTCTGAGAGGTGTGAGATGATAGCTCAGAGATGCTTTAATTTGCATTTCTCTAATCAGTAATGATTAAGAGCCATTTTTCCTATGACTATGGATCACATTGATTTCCTCATCTGTAAATTGTCTTTGCATATCCTTTGACCATTTGTCAATTGGGGAATGGTTTTTTAAAAATAAATTTGACTTTGTTGTCTATATATTTTAGTTTGTTAGAAATATAGTTGTAAAAATTGTTTCCCTATTCACTATATATTCTTTAGAATTTTGCAAGGCAAATAGGGTTAAGTGGCTTGCCCAAGGCCACACAGCTAAGTAATTATTAAGTGTCTGAGGCCAGATTTGAACTCAGGTACTCCATGGCTAGTGCTCTATCCACTGCGCCACCTAGCTGCTCCCACTATATTTCTTTTGTTCTTGCTTACAGTGGTGTTGTTTGTGCAAGAACTTTTTAATTTAATGTAATCAAAATCTTCTAGTTTGTTTTTAGTGATGTTCTCTATCTCTTCCTTGGTCATAAACTACTTAGCTTTACATAGATATCACATGTAAACTATTCCTTGATCTTCTAGTTTGCTTATAATGTTGTCTTTTATGTCTAAATCTTGTACCTGTTTTGATCTTATCTTGGTAGGGTATGAGATATTGGTCTAATACCAGTTTCTGCTATTAATAACTTCCAATTTTCCCAGCAGTTTTTATCAAAGAAAGTTTTTATCCCAGGAGCTCAACATTTGGGGTTTATCAAACAGTTTATTACTGTAATAATTTCCTGCTGTTTTGCACCTAGTCTATTCCACTGATCCACCACTCTATTTATTTGCCAATACCAGACAGTTTTGATGACTGATGCTTGATAATACAATTTATATCTGGTAGGACTAAGCCACCTTTCGCATTTTTTTCATTAAATCCCTGTATATTCTTGACTTGTTATTTCTCCATATGATTTTACTTAAAAATTTTTCTAGCACATTAAAATAAGTTTTTGGAAATTTGAATGGTAAGGCACTAAATAAATAGTTTCATTTAGGTAGAATCATCATTTTTATTTTATTAACTTGGCCTATCCATGACCAGTTGATATTTGCTCAGTTATTTAAATCAGATTTTATTTTTGTGAAGTGTTTTTTAATTGTTTTCATGAGTTTCTGAGTCTGCCTTGGCAGGTAGACTTCCAATTATTTTATATTGTCTGAAGATATGTTAAATGGGATTTCTCTTTCTAGCTCTTCCTTCTTTATCTTGCTGGTAATATGTAAAAATTCTGAGGATTTATGAGGGTTTATTTTATATCTTGTGACTTTGCTTA
Source organism: Macrotis lagotis (assembly GCF_037893015.1). Lineage (NCBI taxonomy): Eukaryota > Metazoa > Chordata > Mammalia > Peramelemorphia > Peramelidae > Macrotis > Macrotis lagotis. The sequence goes on along the minus strand of NC_133666.1, from coordinate 163,428,460 downwards.
AGTTGCTATTTATTTCTAGCAGTTTTTTGATGATTTATTAGGATTCTCTAGGAAATACCATCTTTTCATCTGTAAAGAGTGGGAGTTTTGTTTCTTCCTTCCCAAATATAATTCCTTCAGACTCTTTGTACTTTCTAAAAATACCCTTGTGTGCATATTGCTTCCCCCTTTTCAACTTATTTACATATTTCTCTTCTCCATTAAAAGTTAAGTTTTTGAGGGGTAGAGATTATCTTTCTTTCTTCTAATATTCATATGTCCAGTTCCTGACACATTTTGTAAGAACTTAATAAATTTTTGTTGACTTACCTTGAAGTGAGGATGTCAAATGAGTGGGTAAATAAGTATAGCAATGTGTAAACTTTTTGTAGAAAAGAAACATATACACTCTAAGGGGCATGAAAAAAGTAATTAGATAGAAATAAAAAAAAATTTAAATGTCTTTCTCTGGTGAAAGCCCAGTTGAGATTTTTTGTTTAAATTTTGCTTAACTGAGTTGTATAACTTTCTCCAGTCATACTGAGACTGAAGGGAATAAGTAGGGGAAGATATACATTCTCTGCTAACTCTAGCATGTATGCATAAGCAGATGAATATGAATGTTCTTCTAGTCTTTGTGACTTGAAAGCTTACAGATAATATCCTGTTTCAAATTAATAAACTATATATAAATGATTTAAGAAAGAATTGGATGAATAAACAGATGGTCCTTACTTTAATGAAGGGGACTTATCTTAATGAAGAGATATAAATGATGTGCATTTTTTATTTTTATAGTTTTTCCCCAGGTATGAGCAAAAGCAAATCTCAACATTTACTTCCAAAACCTTGAGTTCCAAATTCTCTTCCTTCCTCCCACCCACTCACCGCATTAAGCAAGTCAGTGACTTGGAGTGGTGTAGCTTAAATATGTACAACTGTGAAACACATTAGTACAATAGTCATGTTGTAAAAGAAAACAAAATCCCCTTCTCACAAAGAAAGAAAAACCTCAAGAAAAATAAAGAGGGTGGGGAGAGTGTGGTTAAGTCTGTATTCAGCCACCATCAGTTCTTTCTTTGGAATGGATGGCATTCTTTAATCATAGTTCATCAATGAAATAAATTGCTTCAATATTTTTTCACTCCATCCTATTCCCTCCATGTCCATTTATTCTACTCTCTATCTCTACTTTCAACCTGTCCCTTCTCAAGTGTGTTGTATCTGACCAGCCTCTCTCATTATCTTCCCTCTCTTCTGTCACCTGCATCCTCCTTCCATTCCCCCTTCCCCTTTCTCCCAACCCTTTCCTCTCCTATTTTACTCTAAGATAAGATAGTTTTCTATATTCTATATTTCATTGAGTGTGGGTTATTTCCTCTCTGAGAGACTTCTGATGAGAGTAAAGGATTACTCACTCCCCCTTATCTTGCCCCTCTTCCACACCATTGTCTCTTTTTTCTTACTTCTTTTATGTGAAATAACTTACACCATTCTCCCTCCCCTTTCCCTATCTCCCAGTACATTCATATCTTGTCCGTTAACTCCATGATTAGCATTTTGACTATATAATGAATAGATATTGACTATATCAAGTATTTCTACATTTGAAGTTGTCTTCTAATAGTTCAGGGTTAATAAATACCTTGTTGGCTTAAATCACTTACACATTTCCCCTACTTACAGTATTACTCTGATGAATGAAAATTTGTTATGGATTGTACAAAGGAAAACATTGATATAATTCTTGTCTGAATTATCATAACTGCAAGATTTGTAGAAATTTCAGTTAGCACATTTTATTATATTCTAGGGATATCTAAAATTCTGATCATTTTGTCTTCAAAAGAATATTGATGGAAGATAAAGATCATGAGGACAGAATAGCTTTCATATGATATCTGTCTTTCAATAAACAAAAGCATTTAATATAATTTGAAAAGTTTATTTTACCTTAAATTTCTGTTACATATTCCACATTGGTTTCAGAAGAATAAAAGAATTTTGTACTTGTGAAAGCAAAGACTTCATTATGTACCCTTGATTCATCCCTTCTCATCTTCAGGAGAAAATCCCTCCTACTTTCTATTATCTTCACTTTTTTCCTGTCTGCTGATCTTTTCCGTGATGACTAAAAACATATCCATTTTGCAATGCATTAAAATGGGGCAATGAATAGAGCACCAGCTTGAAGAGTACCTGATTTCAAATCCAGCCTCAGACACTTAATAATTGCCTAGCTGTGTGACCTTGAACAAGTCACTTAATTCCATTGCCTTAAATAAAAACAATTAAAAAAAAAGCAAAAAATCTCACTTGATCTTTTATCTTTAATAGCTATCTTCCTATATTTTTCCTCCTTTTCTTGGCTAAATTCCTTGAGAAAGTTTTTATGTTAAATTCTTTTTAATTCTTTCCTCTCACTCTTAATATTCTACAATTATATTTTCTAACCAAAATATTCAATTAAAATTAGTCTCTCCAAATTTGCCAGTAATCTCTTGTCAAATGCAATTTGCTTTTCTCAGTCCTTCAATTATTTGACTTTAGTGGAACATGTCCTTGCTCTTATTCATCAGGTCATAATTTTACATTATCCTTTGCTGGTTCTTCATGGGAGCTTAGAATTTTTCAACCAGAACTTAAGGTTGAAAAATTCTAAGCTCCCATGACTTCAGTTATCATTCACATGTACACGTATTTAGATTCCCAAATCTATATATTGAATCCTTGTTTCTAACTTGAGGAAATTCAAGTAGAGAGAGTTCAAATCTGACTTTCTGACATTACTTATCACTATATGACCCTCAGGATGTCACGTATCCATCTTTTGTCTCACTTTTCTCTTTATAAAATCAATTGGAAAAGGATATGGTAAATTGCTTCAACATCTTTGCCAAGAAAACCCTGAATGGAAATCTGTAGAGTTGTACAAAACTGAAAAAAAACAAACTGAACAACAAAGAACTCCAACTTTTGTTCAATATGAACATTCACAAGTTCAACAGTTTCTTAAATATCTCTAATTGAATCTTTCACAAACCTCTCAAGCTTACCCAGTCCAAAAAGCAAGCATTACTTATTCTACTAATCTCATCCAATTTCATTTTATTTTTGAAAGCATCATCATACTCTAGTTACTTAGTTTTGGTGTCATCCTTGACTTCTTACTCTCTCTCATTCAGTAGGTCCTATATATTGTCAAATCTTTTCATTTCTAATTTTACAATAGCTTTCATAACATTTTCTTCTATTCACTCAATTAGCTATTATCCAAGTTTAGGTTATTGTTCTGTCTCATCAGGGATACTTCAGAGACCTTCTAAATGATCTCCCAGCCTCATGAGTCTTTCCACTCTAATCCATCTTTCACTCGGCTTCAAAATTTATTCTTCTAATTTTTTTTCCTGCCAAAGGCCACTTGTATATTTATAACATAATTTATGGGGTATATTAATTCAACCATAAAAAACTTTCTATATTTATTGAATTTTTAAGTCCCTACCTATGAATGCTTTGGCAATCCCAGACCAACAAGAACCCACAGACCAGAGATTATCTGCTCCTGTTCTACAGCATAGACCTGACCATGTCACCCTCTGCTCACTGAGATCAATAGATTACTATCACCTCCAAGGCAAAATATATGCCACTCTCTTTGATATCTAAATCTCTTCATAACCTAATGCCTTCTTATCTTTCCACCTTTCTTTCTTCTCCACATACTGCATGATCCAACTACACTGTTCTTCTGGAAGTTTGTCTAACTGATTTCTCCATCTTCCACCTTCACAGGAGTTACATCCTCTTAGTTTTTCTGTTTTTCTTTCAGACTAAATTAAAAACCACATTTCTTCTGGGTAATTTCCTAGTCCTCGCACACTACTAATTTCTTTCACCTTTCAGATTACTTTCATCTACATTGTATTTAACTTATATGTTCATAACTATTTTACATGTTGTCTCCCCCTTTAGGTATCCCCACTATGAGTGGATAAAGAACTGGTTTTAATAATTTTTGGTATACCCTGGATGAATAATCGACCCTGACACTTAATAAATATTTCTTGAGAGGTTTATGGAGAAATGTAACAAAACATCACTTAACTCTTAATTGAGTAAAATTTGAATAATGGCAGAATTTACTTTTGTTTTCATTATTCATTATGTACCAGCCATTGGGTAAAGTACTTGAAATGCAAACTCAATTAAGTAAGACAGTCCTATCCCTCAAGTAATTTTCATTCTAATGAAGGTGGAGAAGAAGGCAACACATAAAAGTTAGAAGATTCTGAGAATGAGCTAGGGATGCATGACATCCCTGTCATGGTTTGGAAATGCCCAGGAAATGGCATGAAGTATGGGTTTCAAACAAAAAAAGATAGAATTTGCCCTTTCAGGTACCAGGATCCCAGAGTCAGGGCCCAGAATCTAGATGCTGAGTGCAACAGCTTCACTTTACATGTGGAAAATATCAAGGATCAGAAAAATTACATGTCTTATTCAAGGTCACTCAGAAAATAATCATTAAGGGTGAAACTTAAGTGAGCAGGATCAGGAGACCATTGTATACAATAACATCAACATCATGTAATGATTAACCAGAGACTTAGCTCTTCTTTGCAGTACAGTAATCACAGCTCTAAAGGCTCATGATGGAATATGCTATCTACATCCAGAGAAGAACTATGAAGCAGAATGGGGATCAAAGTATACTATTTTCATTTTTAAATTTTTTTTTCTTTTTTGCTCCTGACTTTGCCCTTTCATTCTTATTCTTCTTTCCCAACATGAATAATATGGAAATATGTTTAACATGATTGTACATGTACAACCTATATCAGATTACATCCTGGGGAGGAGGGACAGGGGGTGAGGGAGAAAATTTTGGAAATTAAAATTTAGTGTTGAAAACTATCTTTATGGAAAAATGCTATTACATTTTTTAAAGAGGTAAAACTTAATGATCTACCAAGTGACCTCCTTATGTCTTATCAAAATAATGTTGAAAACTCATCACTCATTCTTAGTAGTTTCCTTAATTCTTAGAATACCTTTCTTAATCATGATCACTATTAAATAAAATTACAGGCAAAATCTGTAAAGAGGTAAAGTTAAAAGAATTCTTGGTTCATCTCAGTCTTGGGACTAAGGGACCTTTGGTGTCCCTTACAACAAAACTGTTTTGGCTCTTGAAAACCTTGAAATAGAAAATAAATATCTAAGTTGTCAATAAGATTCAATTGTATAATGTCAAATGATGCCAAGTATGATTTAATACAGCCATCAATCAACATGTATGACTGAATTCTTTTTATTTATTTGGCATTAGGAATTATACTAAAGTGTAGAATTTATAAATCTAGTTGAGAAAATTCACTTTTGTGAAACTTTTGATCATTTTGAATCAGATTATAATTAACTGATAAATTGCATAGTACATTTCAATTTAATAAACATGTACGAATTACTTGCGATGTGCTAAAATCTTTTAACTATTTCTGGGAAGAAACAGTTTAAAGGACACATGCTCCCTGGTCCAAGGGAGATTAATAAAATCAGTTCTATATATTAACCTGCTTTTTGTTCTCAAATCATACATTTCACTCAAACCCTCTTACCTCTAGATATATTTGTTAATGTTCTAGCAATTCAAGGATAAGGTTTATCCTATATGAAGGTGTTGAAGTATCAAGTGTCATTCAATCACATCATTAAGTACGTGAGCAAAAGTAAAAAAAAAATAAAAACTTTAAGTTTTGCCTTTCCAAGTTTATCTTAAAAGTATATTATCAATTAAAATACAAGTTTAATATGTAAGGGTTTGACCCCACAAGCATATAGTTTAGAAATGGATAATCCTGTGAAGTTTTATAGTTTAGAAATGTGAAATGGAATATGTTGGCCTGAAAACTTAATTACTGCCTTGACAATAATTCACTTGGTGATTAGTCAATCAGTATATCACTTCTTTTTTTAATCTAAAAGGGAAAGTCTTTCCTGCCATGATGGTAAAAAACATTTTTTTTATTTTTATAGCCTAACTTTGAAAATATCTAGTAAATTTCAGTTCTCTCTCTCTCTCTCTCTCTCTCTCTCTGTGTGTGTGTATGTGTGTGTGCATGTGTGTGTGCCTGTCTCTTGCTCTCTTTATCTATCATCTATCTATCTATCTATCTATCTATCTATCTATCTATCTATCTATCTATCTATCTACCATCTCTCTCTATCTATGTCTCTCAATAGCAAATGAGAATTTATGACAGTTGTTGAAGCAGATTATTTTTCCTTGAAAATAATTCACATATCTTCAGAAACTGCATTCACCTTCAAAACTGGTGGGATAACCATTCACTAGATGAGTTAAATGGCATTTCAAATCCTCCTTTGACAAATGACATGACTGTATTTAAAGAGTTATGGCAAGATTTCTATTGTGCTTTTGAGACATAATTTGCTATATTGTGGTAAACCTGAATTTTAATTTTTCTAACAGATTCCAAATAGAAAAGGGAAGATAGGAAACTAAACATTTCATCCCAGGTTTTTGTGATATATAAAGGAGTTTTTATCTATTTTATACACTTCATTATATATTTAAATGTTGCACAGTAAGTCTCACTAGGCTTGTAGTCTACCCATTTTCCATCCACATCTTCCCAAGAAATCTGAGAAATCTCTACATAATATGTCCTATCTCCTTAGTATACTGTCTATTTGTACATACACTAATCACAAAATTAAAAGAAAATTTTGATTGGAAAGGAGAAGAAAGCCCCAAACAAAATGGCATCATCAATTACTTTCTATGATGAAACATTTTGTAGTTCACTATCCTCTTGCAAACCTTCATCATGCCCAGGAGACACCAAGAGCATTTTGTTAGAGCCAACTCTATGTGACTTGCAATAACTCATAATGAAGTGTTCATTTTGAGCCTAATCAATGCAAATTGGCATTTGATTTGCTATTCTATTAGTTGTCTAAATTTGAGAAAGTGTTAAAAATCCAGAACAAATTAAAATTGTTCTCATGCATTCCTTCTCCAACCTACACCTTACTAATCCAAGCATTTTCCAAAACACTCCTCTATAAAATAGTTTTGGAGCTCAACAAGAGTATAGTAGAGTGCTCACATCGGCAGCGCATATACTAAAATTGGAATGATACAGAGAAGATTAGCATGGCCCCTGTGCAAGGATAACACACAAATTCGTGAAGTGTTCCTTATTTTTAGGGGTTGCTAGGTGGTACAGTGGATAAAGCACTGGCTCTGGAGTCAGGAGTACCTGAGACACTTAATAATTAACTAATGGTGTGGCCTTAGGCAAGCCACTTAACCCCATTTGCCTGGCAAAAACATTAACAAAAAAGAGTATAGTAGAAGATGCAGGAAATGAATTCAACACCAATCTGAAGGACTGGTGACTGTAAGTTAATAATAATAATGATAATTATTATTACTATTATTATTACTATTATTATTATTATTATATGGTTCTTTAAGATTTTCAAAGTTCTCTAGATCTATTATCTCATTTGAGTCTCATGATACTTCTGAATCTCAGTCTATGCCAAGTACTCTACTAGGCAGAAATATTTCTCTTCCACTGTCTTTTTCATATTAACCTAAGTCTAGTTGGTTTTGCATATTTCGTTAATGAGTTTAAATCTATTGAACATTTCTATATCAGCAAGTTCTACAATGTTGTCCATCATTCCTGCATAACTTCAATAACTTTACCTGCCTAATCTCTTGATGGTCCCGTTACTCTATTGGCTCATACTTTCAAGCCCCTCCTTGTTTCATCACTGCTCAAGAAAACTGGGATGGTATTATGCATAGTATTATGCTTCTTCTTCTTCCAGTGTACTGAATCTACTCTTTAAACCACAGGCAACAAAATTAAAAGAAAGTTTCTTAGGGACAAAGAGATTTGATCTCCCAAGACCAAATTATAAAATGACATATTTTCCAATTTTATTTGTGGATTCTTACTTATAAACCCTGTTCTTAGTTTCAAGGCAGAGAAGAGAATAAACACCAAAGTATCACAGAAAAGCAGGGCCTGGTCACATTAACAATATAAAGAGGAATGTTAGAATTAGCCCTTCAGATTCTCCATGAGGGAATCTTCCTGTGTGAAAAAAACAGAGCCCAGACCAGTAGAGTATCAACCAGATATTTCCCTGTATTGAACACTTTTGGAAGCACTAGAAGATAACAGACATACAGAATTATCAGCATGAAAATGTCCTGAACCTTGGAATAATAGCTCCCCACATGAAGATGCTCACACCCTAACTTTGACATAAAATTTGAAGTTTAAAAAAAATCTATGCAGGAAAAGTGAGTAAATAATAAAAAACAAAAAAAGAGCTTGATTATAAAAAGCTACCTTGGCATCAGACAACACAAGACAATGTGAATACAGTTATAAGCAAAGAATGCTAATTGGCTAAAATCCCAACAAAATTCCTGGAATAGTCTTTTTTTAAAAAAAGAATTACATTATTATTGTAATCTTGTTGTGAAAATGAACATGAAACACCTCCCCCCAAAAGATAGAGAAATCTCAAGAGAAATGAAGTGGGGAAAAAGGTGTACTTCAGTCCGTCAGATATCCTTGACTATGTCTCTTTGATGGATTGCATTATTTATCATAAATCCATCAGAGAAGTTGGTTCAATATCATTTCCCACACTTGCTGTTGTTTACTATCTTACCCTCTGTTCTATTCATCTCTACTCCTATTTATTGTATTCTCCCCCTCCTTTCACCTTATTCCTACTCGGAGGTGTGTTGTATCTGACTACCCACTCCTATCACCTACTCCTCCCCTCCCCTCCCCCATCCTATCCCTACCCTCCCCCTTTTTCTCTAGGGTAAGATAGATTTCTATACTCTATTGAGATTGTGTGTGTGTGTGTGTGTGTGTGTGTGTGTGTGTGTGTTATTTCCTCTCTGAGCCATTTCTGATGAGAATAAAGGCTCTCTCATTTCCCCATCACCTTTCCTGCTTCAACTCCATTACCAAAGTATTTTCTTGACTATTTTATGTGAAATATCTTAGCCTGTTCTATTGCTCCTTTCCCTTTCTCCTGGGACTTTCCTTTATCACTCATTGACCATATCTTTATATTATATTATACCATTATATTCACTTCCTTCCTGCATCTTAACTATATATGCTTCAAACTTCTCTTATAAATGGGAAGGTTGATATAAATTATTGGTATCTTCTTCCCATGCAGGATTACTCATAGTTCAACATCATTAATTCCCTCATAATTAGTCCACCCTTCCCAGCCATCCTCTCTATAATTCAGCTTAGTCCTATACTTGGAGAGCAAATTTTCTGTTTAGCTCTGGTGGTTTCAACAGTAAAATTTGAAAATCCCCTGTTTCACTAAATGTCATCTTTTCTCCTGATGCTCAGTTTTGCTGGGTAGTTGATTTTCTGCTGTAAACCAAGCTCTTTTTTTCCTTTTGGATTATCATATTACAAGCCGTACAAATCCTTAATTATAAACTGTCAACTCTTGTGTAATCCTGACTGTAGTGCCATGGCAGGTGAATTGTTTCTTTTTGGCTGCTTGTACTATTTTCTCTTTAACTTTGGATTTCTAGAATTTGGCTATAATAGTCCTGGGAGTTTGTTTTTTTTTTGGGGGGGGGGCGGTGGTCTCTTTGAGGAGGTGATTGGTGGATTTCCCCAATTTCTATTTTACATTCTGCTTCAGGGATCTCAGGGCAATTTTGTTGGAATATTTCTTGAAAAAATGAAGTCTAAGCCCTTTTCCTGGTTATGAGTTTCAGGTAACCCAAATATTTTTAAATGATCTCTTCCTGGATCTATTTTCCAGGTCACTTGGTTTTCCATTGAGATATTTCACAAGTTTTTCTAAATTTTCAGTCTTTTGGTTTTGATTTCTCACAAAGTTATCAACTTCCTTTATCTCCATTCTACATTTGATGGAGTTGTTTTGTTCAGAGTGCTTTTTTATTTCCTTTTCTAACTGGCTGATTCTATTTTTAAGTCATTCTTCTTCTCATTTGTCATTTTCTTTTTATTTGACCTAATCTATTTTAACAAGTTCTTTTCTTCAGTATTTTTGTATATGGTTCACCAAGTTGCTGACTTCTTTTTTTATGATTTATATGCATTGTCCTCATTTCTTTTCCCAATTTTCCTTGACCTGCCTTACTTGCTTTTCAAAGTCTTTTTTTGAATATTTCTTAAAATGTCTATCTAAAATGAAGAGTAATCATTATCAATAATGGGGATAAGCTATGAACTTTCTAATAATATCAATAGTGAAGCAAGTATGCCCGTTAGCAGTATTATTAACCAGTATCATACTAGAAATCCTACTTTCAGTGAACAGACAAGGAAAAGAAAATGAAGGAATGAGTTTAACTAACAAGAAGCTATATTATCATTAGGCTAAGACCTAGTATTACTGGGTAAAAGTATATGCACAGTTTTGTATCCATTTGGGTGTAGTTTTCAATTTTTCTCAAGAGTGACTGCATCATATTATTAATGTACCTATTTTTCCTTCATCCTCTACATCACTGGTGACTTTTTAATAGATGTGAGATGGTGCATCAGAGTTGTTTAATTGGCATTTGTATAAATAATAGTCTTAGAATATTTCTAATGTGATTATAGATAACTTTGATATATTTTTCTGAAAACTGATATTTATATGCTTTAACATTTATTATTTCCCATTTCCCCCATTTTCACTCTATTCTAAAATTTACTTTCTTACATGTCTCTTTTACATGAGAAAAATTCTCATTCTATCTTTCTCTTGTTCCTTTTTCCAGTGCATCCCTTTTTCTCAGCTTATACCTTTTTTTTGGGGGGGGGGGAGATAGTTGCAATATTAACTTCAACCTTGCCTCCCTATATATAAATTTCTTAGGGATTACATGTATCTTTTTCACATAGAGGAATGTAAATGATTTAGCTTTTATTGAATCCCTTTTGAGTACGTTTTCATACTTATCTTGAATCTTGTGTTTGCATGATAAATTCTCTGTGCAGATCTGATCTTATTCCTTACAAGTCCTCTACTTCAGTATATTTCAATTTTCTTCAAGGAAGATTACATTTAATTTTGCTAGATATATTATTCTTAAGGGATAAAATCCTCCTCCCTTTTCTAAAATATTCTATTCCAAGACCTTTGCTTATTCAAACATGGAAGTTCCTAAAGGTTATGTGAATCCATGATATTTTTTTTTTCTATGACCTGAGAGTTCTGGTATTTAGGTTTAGTGTTACTGGAAATTTTTGATTTGTGGATCTTTTTTAATAGATTGTCGATGGATTCTTAGAATTTCTATTTTACATTCTGGTTCTAAAATATCAAGGCAATTTTTCTCCACAATTTGTATTTTTCAATTAATTTATTTATTTGCATCCCACAGTGGTGAAAGCCAGGTTAATATTATACATACACATATGTGTTAAGCATGTTTACATATTACCCATTTTTGGTATGTGGAATTTCAATTAAGGGAAAAAGTATATAATAGATTTTTTTAAAAAAATAGTGAATATAGTGTTCATCATATTCTGAAGAGTTTTCTTATTTTGTTTTGTTATGTTTTTCTTCCTCTGGATTGGGATAGTATAGTCAAACTAATAAGAATTTTCCTAGGACTCTGAACTGCTGAGAGGAGCTGCTAAGAGGAGCTGCTAAGAGGAGCTGCAACCACTCAGATCAATCAAGTCACAATAGTGCTATTTGCTCAGCATCAGATCCTATAATTCATTCTGTGCTTCTTATACAACAATATTATTCCATAATATATGAACAACTTATTCAACCATTTCCCAATTGATGGACATTCCCTCAATTTCCAATTCCTTGCCACTACAAAAATAATTCCTGTGAATATTTTTGAACATGTTAGACTTCCCATTTTTATGACTTCTTCTGGAAATAGTCCTAAAGAGGAATTGCTAGGTCAAAGGGTATGCTCAGTTTTATTGCTCTTTGAGCATAGTTCTATATTGCTCTCCAGAATGATTGGATCAGTTCACAACTCCAACAGCAATGCATTAGTGTCCCAATCCTCCCACAACCTCTCCAAAATTAGTCATTTCCCCTTTTTGTCATCCTGATAGGGTTGAGGAGATACCGCATTGTTGTTTTTATTTCGATTTCCCCAATCACTAATGATTTGGAGCATTTTTCATATGATTATATATAGCTTTAATTTCTTCATTTGAAAACTTCCTGTTCGTATGCTTTGACCATTTCTCAATTGGGGAATGAAATATTGATGCAATTCTCTATAAATTGTGGAAATGAGACCATTACAGACCTCTAGTTGTGAAATTTATACTCCAGTTTTCTGCTTTCCCTCTAATTTTGACAGTATTGATTTTAATAGTGCAAAAACTTTTTTCAACTTAATATAGTCATAATCATTCATTTTGTAATTTATAATGTACCTTATTTATTGCTTGGTTTTATATTTTTCCCCTTTCCATATATTTGATATATAGATTACTACTTGGTCTTTTAATTTATCCATTGTGTTACCCTTTATGTCTAAATCCTTTAGCCATTTTGGCCTTATTTTGGTTTAGAGTGTGAGATATGGGTCCATGCCTAGTTTTTGCCATACTATTTCCCAGTTTTCTCAACAATTTTTGTCAAATAGTGAGTTCTTATCCCAGAAGTTTATATGTTTGGGTTTGTCAATCAGGGGATTACTATTGTCATTTACTACTCTTTCTTTTGAACTTATCCTTATGCACTGATTCATTATTCTGTTTCTTAACCAGCAGCAGGCAGTTTTAATGACCGCTTATTTATAGTATAGTTTTCAATCTGATAGAGCTAGGTCACCTTCCTATACATTTATTTTTATTTTTATATTTATGGCAATGGGGTTGTGTGATTTGCCCAAGGTTACACAGCTAGACAATTATTAGTTGTCTGAGAGAGGATTGGAACTCAGTTCCTCCTGACTCCAGGGTCAGTCCTCTGTTCACTGCACCACTTAGCTGCCCCTTACTTGTTTTTTCATTAGTTCCCTTGATATTCTTGACTTTTTGTTGCTCCAGTTGAATTTTATAACTATTTTTGTTGCTCGGTAAAATAATTATTTGATAGTTTGATTGTTATGGCACTGAAGAGTAATTTAATTTGGTTAGAATTTTCATTTTTATTATATTGACTTGACCTACCCTTGAGTAATTGACATTTTTCCTATTGTTTATATCTGACTTTATTTGGATGAGAAGCCCTTTGCAATTTTGTTCATACAGTTTTGGGGTTTGTTTTGGGAGGTAGATTCCCAAGTATTTGATGTTGTCTACAGTTACTTTCAATGGGATTTCTCTTTTTTGTCTCTTGCTCTTGGGCAAGATTTGCTCTGATGATTTATATGGATCTATTTTTATATGCTGCTTCTTTGCTGAATTTGTTAATTGTTTTAAGGAGTTTTTAAAGATGATTTTCTTAGGTTCTCTAAGTATACTATGATATCATCTGCAAAGAGTGAAGATTTGGCTTCCTTATTGAGAATTCTGATTCATTCAATTTCTTTTTCTTCTCTTTTTTTGCTAAAACTAACATTTCCAATACTATATTGAATAGTAATGGTGCTAATGGACATCCTTGTTTCACCTGTGCTTTCCTTGGAGTGACAAGAATCAACCATTTACATATTCTCAAGTCCAACCTCTTCAAGTATACTCAACCCTTTAAGTATCATAAGAGAAATACAGTTCTCTTCTAAGGTTGTCTATAATTTGATGATCTTGACTAACATTTGTTTTGTTTTGTTTTATTCCTTCTATTTTTCATTTATCTTTTCAATGCATCTATTGAGTTGTGTATTTGGAGATTGAATTCTCTGTTCAGTTCTGATCTTTTTGTCAGGGAATTTTGAAAGTTGTCTATTTTGTTGAGCATCCATCTTTTCCCCTGATAGTATATGTTGAATTTTGCAGGGTAGTAAATTCTTGGTTGTAATCCAAGGTGGTTTATCCTCCCAAATATGATATTTCAGGTCCTCTGGTCTTTCTGTATTAAGACTGTTAAAGCTTTTGTAAGGCTTATTGTGTTTCCTTTGTATTTAAATAGTTTGCATTTATTTTCTCCTTCACTTTAGAATTCTGGAATTTGGCAATAACAGCTCTTGCCGTTTTAATTTAGGGATCTTTTTTCTGGAGGAATTCTTTGTATTCTTTCAATGGCTATATTATCATCCTATTCTAGCAAATTTGGACAGTTTCCTCTGATAATTTCCTGCAAGATGTTTTCCAAGTTCTTATCTTTCCAGGTTATTATCTCTCCTGGATCTATTTTCCAGGTAGTTTGCTTTTCCTTAATGGTATTTTACATTTTCTTCAATTTTTTTTGTTTATTTAGTTTGATGGAATCTTGTAGTCTTGTAGAATCATTGATTTCTATTTATTCATTTCTAATTTTTAGGGTTTTATTTTCTTGAATTAACTTTTGTGTTTTCCTTCCAGTTGGTCAATTTTATTTTTTGATGAGTTATATTCTTTTTCCAATTGGTCAATTTTACTTTTAAAGGAGTTGATTTCTTTTTAAGTTTTACATAATTTTCCTGCATGACTCTCATTTCTTTTTTCCATTTTTCTTCTTCCTCTCTTCTTTGTTTTTTTAAATTCCTTTTTAAGCTGTTCTATGAGCTTTTGGATTTAAGTCCAATTCATAGACTCTTTTGAGACTATGCCTATGGGTAATTTTTCACTGTTTTCTTCTTCTGAGATGATATTGTTATCATCTTTATATTCATAGTAGCTTCCTATAGTGAACTCTGTTTTAGATATTTGGCTCATCTTTATTGTTTGTACTCTGTTCCTTTTATATAGGGAATATAGATCCAAGTTTTTTTTATTCTGGGGCTGGGATCTGAACCCTGACTTTCTTGTTGGCCAAGAGGTTGCCTATGCAGTTCAGGCATTGCCTTTGGAGAGGTTTATTTCCTCCTTTATATGCACGTTCTGCCTAGGCAGTGCTTTGTTCCCAACCTAGTCCTGTCTTTTGGCCTGGTGTTTGCAGAGTTCATCCTTTGTTTGAAGTTGGGACCCTCCCTGGTGGCTTGCTATTTTCCTGTGTTGTTGCCAAGTTCTCAGTACTTGGACTGCACTGTGGCTAAAAGCCTCCCACTAGTTTGTTTTTTCACTCTCCTGCCTCTCTTGGTCTTAGCTTCCCCTTTTCCCTCAAAGAGATAGACCTTCAATGAAAATCCTCCACCATGTCTACCATTAAAAACTTTGAATCTTCTCTTTTTCCTGGTGATATCTGTAGCTTTAATGTCTGTGCAGATGCTTCATTTAGCTTCGGTAGGAAAAATCTCCAGGAGCATGTTAGCTTCATGCTACCATCTTGACTGCCCCAGGAGTCTAGTTTGATTAGGGTTTTTAATTTTGTTTGGTTATTTTAATTGCATTTCTGATTTGTTGATCTCTTCTTTTTCATTTGATAATATAAGATGTTAGATATAAACATTTTCCCAAAATACTGCTTTGACTATTTTCTTCAAATTTTGTAATGTTGTCATATTTTCTGCCAGTATCTTTAATATGATTATTGTTTCTATGAGTCACTCTTTTACTTCTGTATTAGAGATTATATTATTTACTTTCCGATTAATTTTAATATATTCTTTCAAGGTTCTGCATTGAATGTGATTTTAATTACATTATAGTACTCACATGAATTTAATATTTCTATTTTTCTGCATTTGTTTAGGAGGTTTTTAATGCCCTAATTTAGAATTTATTTTCTTGAAGTCTACATGTAAGATGTAGACATTTTTCTCTTTTCCTATTCAATATTTTCCAGAGATGTATCTTATCTACCTTTTCTCAAATTCCATTCCTCTCCTTAAGATTTTTTTCTTTTTTTAATTATATACACTAGATTTACCAATACCTTTTCCTACAAGAATTTGCATCCTGAGTTGGGGAGGTGCCATAGCCAAGATATTGTAGTAAAGGCAGGGACTTGCCTAAAATCTCCCCCAATCCACTCCAAATATCTTTAAATAATGACACAACAAATTCTAGAGTTAAAAAAGACTGAATGAAACAAATTTCCAACCCAGGACAACTTGGAAGACCCATGAGAAGAGTCTGTTATATTGGTTTTAGAAAGGGCCCATAGTACAGTCTTCCACTACACCAGAACAAACTGACCTTGGGTATCCTGTCTCTGTGAAAATGGTTTCCTGAGCTCTCAGTCCAGATCCCTCACTCAAATACAACTTAGAAGGTCAGCAGGAAAACTCTGTTGCAGCAGGGTGAGGGTGAGCCCAGACCAGCAAAGATTCAGTCCCAGGGCACAAGAGCAGTCCTGGGGAGCACCCAGGGACTGTTTGACTGTTTTCAGAATACTTGTGGATAATAGCAGGATCTGGAGAGGTTGCAAAGGTCTCTTTGATATCCCTGAGGCAGGACGTTGTTGCTTTGCCCCTACTACCCTAGACAGGGCACAGTCTAGGGTCCCAGTCTCAGGTAAAGTTACAGAAGCACAACAGAGTCTGCATGAAAAGCACAAACTCTCCTCACACTTTGGTCAGAAAGGAATGCTTGTGATCATCCAAACACTAGACAACAGGCCAGAAGAGTAGTAATAACCTCTCATAAGAACTTGGAAGAATTGAGAATTTTTAGGTGCCTGTGGAGTATGCCTGAAAGCAACTGCAAAAACCATCATGACCTTGGAACAGTGAACCCTCTATCCTAGAAGCAGAGCCCCACCTTAACAAGGAAACAAATTCAAGTCCCAGGATGTGAAAATGAGTAAACAACATAAGAAAAAACTCCAACTGCAGATAATTGCTTTGCTCCTATTGAGGATCAAAATATAAACTCAGAACACGATAAAGTCAAAGCTTCTGAATCCAAATCCTCCAAGACAAACATTCACTCGTTTGAGGCTACGGAAGAGCTCAAAAACATTTTGAAAATTAAGAAAGGGAGATAGAGGAAAAATTGAAAAGATAAATACTATCACTGTGGAAAAACCATGAAAACCAAGTTAGCATCTTGGTAAAGGAGATATTAAAAGTACTGAAGAGCATAACATATCAAAATGTAGTTTGGGTTAAATAAAAAAAAATAAATAATCCAAAATACCAATGAGGAGAATAATGTCTTAAAAAAGCAGAATTGGTCCGATGCAAAAGTAGAACTAAAAGTTCTCTGAAGAAAATAATTTCTTTAAATATAGAATGAAGCTAAGGGAAGCTGATGATTGTGAGAAAACAAGAAACAATAAAGCAAAACCAAAAGAATGAAAAAACTATAGGCAAATGTGAACTATATCATTGCAAAATCAACTGACCTTGAAAACAGATCTAGAAGAGAAAATTTAAAAACTATTGGGCTTCCTGAAAATCATGACCACAAAAAAATACCTTTACATCATTTTTCAAGAAATCATCCAGGAAAATTCCCTGATATCCTAGAAGCAGAGGGTAAAATACAAACTAAAAAAATCACTAATCATCTCCTGAAAGACTTCCCAAAATGAAAACTGCAAGGAATATTATAGTCAAATTTCAGAACTCCCAATTCAACCAGAAAATGTTACAAGCAACCAGAAAGAAACAATTCAAATAATGTGGAGCTACTTTATGATAACCCAAGATTTAGAAGATTCTACACAGATGGCTTTTGGGGCTTGATATATTATATTCCAGAACACAAAAGAGCTTGGATTATGACCAAGAATCAACTATCCAGCAAAAGTTAACATATTCTTTCAGGGAAAAATAAAGACATTCAATGAAATACAGAACATTCAAACTTTCCTGATGAAATAACCAGAGCTGAATAGAAAATTCAGTCTTCAAGGCTACATAATGTTGTTGAACTGCTTTTATGAGAAGATGATACTGATAACTCATATTACCCTTCTCATTTATTAGGGCAGTTAGAAGAAGCGTATATAGACAAGGCACAGAAAGGAGTTGAGTTTCAAAGTATAATATATTAAAATATGGAATAAATGGGAGAGAACAGGATGTACTGTTAGAAAGGAACAGGAGAATTAGAATGGGGTAAGTCATTTTACTTAAAAGGCATAAGAAAAAATTTTTGCAGTGAAATGGAAGAGGTTGAAGGTGAGGGGCAGTGCATGAGCCTTACTCTCATCAGAAGTGACTCAAAGAGAGAAAGGCTCATATTGGTTATAGAAATATACCCTAGAGAACATAGGAAAGAAAGGAAATGTGAGGAATTGGACAAGGGAAGTGGAGAGGGGTACAGGTGATAGAAATAAGGGAAGATCATGGGAGATGGAAGTCAGATGTCATACAATTTAGAGGATGTCCAGGGTGCAAGGAGAGAGAGAATATAATACATGTTCATGGGAGGAAGAGGATTCAAAGAAATACAACTAGCAGTAGTAACAGAGGGGAAAAAGCTGTTGAAGCAATTTCTCTGATGGACTTATGATAGAGAATGGTATCTATCTTGAGACAGAACTTATCATGTCTGAAATCAAACTGAAGCATACTTAGTTTTCCTCATTTAATTTTTCTTGAGATTTCCCTTTCATTGTCGGGTAGAGATAGAAAAGAGATTCACAAGATGAGTATTTTAGCAATTTTTTTTCATGTCTACACATTTTTAACCTGCACTAAGTAACTTGCTTTCTCAATGAGAAGAATAGGGAGGGAGGCTGGGAGAGAATTTGGAACTCAAATTTTGGAAATAAATGTTGAAACTTGCTTTTGCATGCAGCTACAGAAAAATTCAAAAATAAAATAAATATATTTTAAATATATAAATTTAAATATATATAAAATAAATATATTTTTAAAAATGAATTTGCATTTGGTTCAGAACTAATAATTATTCATTGTTTATGGTGTCTTTTCTCATAATATAATTTTCCTAATATTGATTTTATTTAGGTTTGTTTTTGCTGTCTTTATCTGACATTGTAATTATCACCTTGTCATTTTTTAAATCTCAACTGTAACACAATAGATTCTAATTCAGATTCATATTAAATATGTGAGTGTATATTTTTTGCAGATCTGTGTCTTGTAAGCAATACATTGCTGGGTTCTGGTTTCTAATCCATTCTTTTATCTTCTTCCATTTCAAGATCATCCCATTCACATCCGGTTATGATGACTAACTTCTATCATATTCTCTCCTATTTAGCCTTCTCGTTTTTTTATCCTCATTCACTTCTCAAAAGTCCATTTTACCTTTAATCATCAACTTGCTTAATCTCCCTTTCAACCTTTATTTTCTTAGTCCTTTCTTATTCTAATTCTCTATCCAGAAAAATAATTTTTATGCTTAACTGTGTGTATGTTTGTATGCATAGATGCTCTTGCCCTTTATCTCCTTTTTCCATCTTATTTCAGAGAAAATTAAGAATAAAGCACTGCTTTCTCCTGACCTTAATATCCCTTATGTGAGATAATTTACTCCATTAATCTTTGACTCTCACCTCCCATGCATCCTTTTTACTTATGTTTTCATTCTTCTTTTCAGATCATCCTAACATGTTGGAGTCTTCTAATAGACCTAATGATGATATGCATGTATCATCTGTCAATAGAGAAATATATGTGTGTGGGCAAATAATTGTATCTTGATCAATTTCATTCATAACTTTTTTATGCCTCTCATGTCTTGAGTTGAATTTTATCTTTCTATTTAATTCTGGTCTTATCAGAAATGTTTTGAAAGTCATTTATGTTAATAAATTTTCATTTTTCAACTTAAGGATTGAATTCATTTTTTTTCTGAGTAACCTTCTTCTGCTTTCCAGAAAATTATATGTCAACTAATGAATACGTTTAGACTGGTATCAGTTAAGTTTTGTGCAATCCTGTTTCTTCACAGTACTTGAATCAATTCTTTCTGACTGGTTTTTTTTTGTATTTTTTCCATGTCGCTGGAACCCTGAATTGTGGCTATAATATTTCTAAAAGTTTTCATTTTGGGATTTCTTTTACAAAATGAAGGGTAATTTCTTTTAGGAGATCATTAGTAATTTTTTCAGTTTCTTTCAATCTACTTTGCACATTGGTTCTTAGATATCTGGATAATTTTCCTTTTAAATTTTTTTATCAATTAATTATTTATTTGCATCCATATGTGCATGGATATTTTTAAGTTACAAAATTTCCTTCCACCCACCCTTCCCATCCCCCTCCCCTCAGAGACAGTCAGGTTAGTATTGTATGTGCACATTTTGATAAAAATATTTAAATATTTGTAATTTTTGGTATGAGAAATTATGTTTAATGGAAAACAATAGAAAAGAGAAACTTTTTATAAAGTATTCATCAAATTCCAAAGGTGTGTGTTTTGTTTTGTTTTGTTTTGTTTTTCTTCCTCTGGATGTGGATAATATAGTTCATAGACAGTTTAATACAGTTGTCCTGGTTCTCCAGACTGCTAAGAGGAGCTGCTTCCATCATGGTTGCTTAACTCACAATGTGATTTTTGATGGTTCTACTCCCTTCACTCAGTATCAGATCCCATAAGTCATTCCATGCTTCTCTAGAGTCTGACCATTTATGGTTTATTATAGATCAATAATATTCCATAGGTTTCATGTTCCATAATGTATTTAGCCATTGCTCATTGATGGATATCCCCTCTATTTCCAATTCTTTGCAATTACCAAAAAGATCTGCTATGAATATGTTGGAAAATGTCGGGCTTTTCCCTTTTTTAATAATTTTTTCTTGATATAGACCAAGAATTGGAATTGTTGGGTCAAAGGGTACGAATAGCTTTATTTATCTTTACACATAGTTCCATATTGCTCTCCAGAAAGGTTGGGTCCATTCACAATTCCACCAACAATGCATCAATGTCCCAATCCTCCCACAAACTTTCCAACATTGATCATTTTCTCTTTGTCTCACTTGGTCAATCTGATGGGAGTGAGATGATATCTCATTGTGGTTTTAATTTGCATTCCTCTAATCAGTAATGATTTGAAGATTTTTTTTTCCATATGATTATAGTTAACTTTAATTTCTTCATTTGAAAACTGTCTGTTCATGTCCTTGGATCATTTATGAATTGGGGAAAGTTTTGTGACCGTATTAATTTGATGAAATTCTCTCTATAGATTTTAGAAATGAGATCTTTATCAGAAATCCTAGTTGTGAAGATTTTTTTCAGCTTTCTGCTTTTCTTCTAATTGTAGCAGCATTGGTTTTATTAGTAGAAAATCTTTTTAGTTTAATATAGTCAAAATCATATATTTTGCAGTTTTTCATAAATTTATCCCTTTCCCATAGATTTGATAGAGTATTACTTTATCTTTTAATTTATCTATGATATCACCCTTTATGTCTAAATCCCATACCCATTTTGACCTTAATTTGGTAAAGGGTGTGAGATATATACCTATGCCTAGTTTTTGCCATACTATTTTCAGTTTTACCAACAATTTTTGTAAATTAGTGAGTTCTTAACCCAGAACCTGATGTATTTGGGTTTGTCAAACAGTTGATTGTCAAACAGTGACTCCTTTTGAACCTATGCTAATCTACTGATCCATTACTCTATTTTTAAACCAGTACCAGACAGTTTTGATGGCTGCTACTTTATACTATAGTTTTATATCTGGTATAGCTAGGCCACTTTCCTTTACATGTTTTCCCATTAATTCCCTTGCTATTCTCTCCTTTAGTTACTTCAGATGAATTTTGTTACTATTTTTCTAGCTCATTAAAGTAGTTATTTGGTAGTTTGATTGGTATGGTATTAAGTAATTTATTTTAGGTAGAATTGACATTTTTATTATATTAGTTTGATCTACCCATGAGTATTTTATGTTTTTTTTCAATCATTTAGATCTGACTTTGTTAGGGTGAGAAGTGCTTTATAATGGTGCTCATAGAGTTTCAGGGTTTGTTTTGGGATTTAATGATGTCTATAATTATTTTCAATAGAATTTCTCTATCTCTTGTTCTTGGACTTCGTTGAATATATATATATATATATATATATATATATATATACACATACATATATATACATATATATATATGTACATATATGTAGTAATGCTGATGATTTATGTGAATTTATTTTATGTCTGGCTACTTTCCTGAATTTGTTAATTGTCTCAAGGAGTTTTTTAGATGATTTTTTCGGGTTTTCTAAATATACCATCATATCATCTGTAAAGAGTGAAAGTTTTGCTTCCTCATTGACTATTCTGATTCATTCAGTTTCTTTTCCTTGTCTTATTGGTATTGCTAGCATTTTTTGTTGTTTATTTGGCTTATTTTTTAGGTTTTTGCAAGGCAATGGTGTTAAGTGGCTTGCCCAAGGCCACACAACCAGGTAATCATCAAGATAATTTTTTTTTAAATTTCCAGTTGGTTCTTGGTTTTCCTTTCCATGACCCTTTATTACAGGTAATTTTTATTGCATCATGGTCTGAATAATGTGTATTTATTATTTCTGCTTTTCTATATTCGATTATAATTTTTTTTGTGTGCTCTAGTACATGGTCAATTTTAGTTTGTGTATCATGTACCAAGGAGAACAAGGTAAATTCTTTTCTATCCCCATTAAATTTTGTCCAGAGATCAATCATTTCTAAATTTTCTAATATTTCTTTCATCTTCTTAACTTCCTTCTTGTTTGTTTTGTTGCTTGATTTAATTAGTTCTGAGACAGGAAGATGGAGGTCTTCCATTATTAATGTTTTGCTGTCTCTGTCTCCTTGTAATTCATTTAGCTTTTCCTCTAGGAATTTGGATGCTAAACCACTAGGTGGATACAGGTTTAGTAATGATATAGTTTAGTTACCCATGGTGCATTTTAAGAAGATATAACTTCCTTCCATATCCCTTTCAATGAGATTGATTTTTGCTTTTACTTTATATGAGATTAGGATCTATAAGTAAAACCTTGATCTATTTAACTGTGAGAATCTCAAAGATCTTTAAGTACTGGGAGACTAGAGGTCTCACCTGAGAATTTTGCGAATGATTGTAGGTTGTAGACACTGACTCAGGTCCTTACAGTTTATGATGCCCTCGTTAGACAAGGTGCTAAGTGCATTAGAATTAAAGTGGGTCAAAGAATAATGAGACACTTAAGTTTAAAGTTAACAGTCCCACTTTTCTTCAGGTTTTCTTGTCTCAAACTTAGTAATGTCATCTTGGACCTCTTCAATGGAGAGATAAGACCCAATTATACCTTTATCCTTTAGGTTCATTCTCTTCAATTATATTCTACCCTTCAACTGTCCTAAGTGATGCAATATGCTAAAGCAGTAGAAGTGTTATATCTTACATTTTTGATAAAATTTGATGGTTTGACCAACATTTGTTTTATTATATTTCCTTCCCCTTTTCACTTACTTTTATTGTATAACTCTTGAGTCATACATATGCCAATTAAATCCTCTATTCAGTTCTGGCATTTGTGTCAGGAAATTCCATATTTCATTGAACATCCATCTTTTTCCCTGTCAGTATTTGCTAAATTTTTCCAGGTGCTTTGCTTATGAAATATTTTATTACAGGTCTTCCAGTCCTTCAGTATTGAAGCTGATAGGTTCTGTGTGAGTCTGATTGTGTTTCTTTTGTATTTGAATTGTTTTCTTTTTGCAGCTTGCAATATTCTCTCCTTTATTAGAGAGTGTTAGAATTTGGCTATTACAGCCCTTGGAGATTTTATCCTGGGGTCTTTTTCTGGAGGTGTTCTGTGGATTCTTTCAAAGGTTATATTATCTTGTTGTAGTAGATTTGGACTGTTTGCCATTGTAATTCCCTGCATGATGTTTTCCTGGTTCTTTTTGTGATCTAGGCTTCCTAGTAGTTCAATGATTCTTAGATTGTCTCTTCTGGATCTATTTTCCAGGTCATTCATTTTCCCTAAAAGGTACTTTACATTTTCTTCAATTTTTTCAATCATTTTATATTGTTTGATGTAATCTTGTATTCTTGTAGATTCATTGGTTTCTATTTGTTCAGTTCTAATTTTAGGGTTTTATTTTCTTCAATTAGCTTCTAAGTTTCCTTTAAAAGCTGGTTACTTTTACTTTTAATGGAGTTGAAATTTTTGTCAACTTTTCATAATTTTTTTTTCATGATTCTCATTTCTTTTTTTCATTTTTCTTCTTCCTCTCTCCTTTCATTTTTAATTTCTTTTAAGCTCTTCAATGAGCATTTGTATTTGAGTCCCATTTATGGACTCCTTTGATAATTCCCCTATGAGTGATTTTTTTATTGCTTTCTTCTTCAGACATAGCATTGCTGTCATCTTTGTTTGTAAAGTAGTTTTCTATAGTAAGCACTCTTTTAACTTTTCTGTTCATCCTTTCTCTTTGAGCTCAGCTCTTGGAGTACAGGGAGTATAGATCCAAACTTTTTCTTTCTTGCTACTGCTGGACTTAGACCTCTGGCTTGCTTTTGGCCAAGATTGTACCTTTGCAGTTCAGGGCTTGTCTTTGCAGACAAGGCCTTTCTTTTTTTCTTTATTTTTCCTCCTTTATGTCCAGGTTCTGACTTAAGAGTGATTTGTTCCTGACCCAGTTCTTTCTTTTACTCCAGTATTCTCAGGGTTCACACTTTGTTTGGTGCTGGTGTCTTCCCTGCTGTCTTCTTATCTAGCTTCCATGACCTCTGCTCTTGTTAAGTTGCTGGAACCTGAATTGCACTTGGTTTTTCCATGAGCTTTTGTTTTTGAATTGAAGTTATAGACTATGCTGATACTTCCACTGTGAGTGATTTTTCACTGCTTTCTTCTTCAGATATGGCATTGTTTTCGTCTTTGTCTATAAAGAAGTTTTCTATTTTGAGTGCTCTTTTAGAGTTTTTGCTCATTTTTGTATTTTTTCTTCTGCTCCTGTGATATAGGGAACTTAGACCCAAAAGTATTTTTTCTGTGGCTGGGATCTGTACCTTGGCTGGTTGCTGGCCAAGATGTTGCTTATGAATTACAGGCTTTGCCTTTGCAGGTTTTTTTCCTTTCCACTATGTCCAGTTTCTGACTTAACAGTGATTTATTTCCAACCCAGTTCTGTCCTTTACCCCATTGTTCTCAGGGTTCAAAATTTGTTTGGAATTGGGGTCCTCATTGATGACTTGTTATCTAACTCTTGGGACCTCTGCTGCTGTTAAGCTGTCAGTACTTGGATTGCACTGTGACTGAAAGCCTCCTGTTGGATTTCCAGCTCTCCCACCTCCTGGATTTTTCTTCCTCTTTTTTTGTGAAAGAGACAGACCTTCATTGAAGATCCTCCAAGATTAGGCATCTTATTTGAATCTTCTCTTCTTTTTCATGGGATCTGTTGTGTGAATGTCAGATAAGAGGCTTCATTTATCTTTGGTGCTCCTGGAGCATGTTTGCTCCTTGCTGCCATCTTGGCTCCTCTCCAGAAGTCTCCAATTTTCCTTTGTAATTTCTTGAGATATTGTATCTATTTAAAAATTTTTATTATGACTTTTAAGTAGTACTGTAATTCTTAAATTATTTCTTCTTAGTTGATTTTCTAGGTCAGTCTTTTTTTATGAGATACTTCAAATTTTCTCTTTTTTCCTTTTGACTTTTTTATTGTTTCTTAATTGGAGTCATCAGCTTCCATTTGAATAATTCTATATTTTTAGGAATTATTTACTTCATTAAAATATTATACCTTTTTTATTATTTGCCCAAATCTCATTTCTAAGGAGTTATTTTCTTCAGTGTTTTTCCTAACAAAGTGGTTAATTTCTCCCTCATAATTTTCTTGTAAAGCTATCATTTCTTTTTCTCAACTTTTCCTCTTTGATTTTTAAAGTTATGCTGTTTGATTTTTAAAGTCATTCTTTTTCCTTTTTAAAAAAACAATTGTTTCTGAAGCTCTTCAAGGAATGCTTGTTGTATATATGAACAATGAGCAAATTTCTTTTGAAGTTTTGCTCTTAGATGTTTCAAATCCTTATACTCTTTTGAGATTTTGTCTTGAGGTTTTCTGTCACTGTAGTAGCTTTAAATGGTCAGGTTCTCTTTTTTATATGTTTACTCACTTTTTGAGTCTGTTTCTAGATTTTGGACTTTAAAGTGGAAGGGTTTGTTCAGTTCTTGAAGGGATACTGGCTAGTCTGAACTTCTATGACTTGATCTATGAACCTATAAGTTGTTTACTTCCAAGGTGATGTTATTTGAGTAAATCTCTAGTTCCTAACTTACTGGTCTATACTCTCATTCTTTTTCAGGTAGGACCTATGCTCCCTAATGAAAGAATCTGTTCATGTCATCTTTGTAATCTCAACCTGAATCAGGTTAATAGGTTATGGAAATTTCAAATGATTTCTGATCCTGCATTCTGTGTTATCATAGGGATCCTCAGGAAACTCTATGTGTTCAGTTCCCTTATCAGCTCTTCTGTTCAGTAAGTCCTGGCCCAGCAGTTGGAGTCTACAAGACGCACTTCTGTTGGACTCTGCATATTGCATTCCAATTCATCCTTTACAATTCATTCAGTGTCTGCCTATCTCTCATTCTGCCTGGTACTGGAAAAATTTCTGTAATTTTTGTTGTTGCTGTTGTCACCTTTTCCATTCAGATTTATCTTTGTAAATTTTATGATTGTTTTGTATGAAAATGTTTTGAAGGAAGTTTGAAAGTTACAACCCTTTATTCAATTATCTTGACTGATTCCCTTTCAAGTTCATCTCTCCTCTCACTCCTGACTCTCTTCTGTCTCTCTCTCCATCTTTGACCCTCTATATTTCTCTTTCTCATGTGCTTGTTCTTGTATTATTTCTTTTAACTAAGCTACATTTTCTTTTGTTTAAAGGAATTTTCCCTACTGGGTTGGTTCTTGGTCTTGTGTGCAAAATTTCTGGTGAACTCCTCTCACGGTTAATGAAGTGTTTATGTCAAGAAAAACTTTGCATTCTAAGACACCCAGGATATTCTACTTTTGCAAGAAGACAGTTTTGCTAACTGAGGCATAACATCATCACCATGAAAACTTTGTTATTATTATTTCTGTTCCTAGTCAAAATAAGTTATATGAGGTCACTAGGATCTTGTCACTCCACTATCTGATGAGAGATACATTTTGAAAAACATTGCATTCCTTTCTTTGTGTCTGTTGCTGGGTTAAATTTCTGTGAATAAATTGTACCCTTCCCAAAATCCAGCCAATGGGCTGAAGGGGAAGGAGGTTAGGGAGAAGGGGAAAAAACTAGCTAGATATAATATAAACCAAATTTTTGTGCTTTCAGTGTGGCTCACTGACTGAAGTGTGCCCAAGAATAAGAGAGAGAGTAAATTAAATTTTGCTCAGAACCAGACTGAAATTTTCTTTAGTGTATTTTTTTTATCACACACTCTTCCACTGCATTACCAATGTTTCTAGTCTTTTTGTTTGTTTTTTGTTTAGTCATTCTTGGGAATCTCAGTGATTGTAGCAAAACTCTGATCAATACTTGAGGATGCAGTCCTAGATCACTTCATGAAAAAGGATCAGAGACCATAATTAAATTATAGATGGTTGCTGGAAGATAGCTTCTGATCCTGAAATTCCATCCCAATCCAGTAATTGAGATAAGAGTTAAGAGACTATATTGAAAGGACCTAGCACCACAGATGCATTTTTTCTATAATAATTATAAGCAGAGTTACAGCAAGGGGGGTGGGGGAACTGGGATACACTGCTCCCTCCTATTACATAATTTTTTTATTATTTCTCTTCCCAATGTATTCCTTTATGTTATTTTGATGTTCAGATAGGTCATGTAAATAAGAAGGTTTATTCTAGCATTCTATATGTAGCAGTTATCCTGGGATTAGAAACCTAGATAAACTAAGAGCACAAGATTCAAGTCAGACTCTTTCATAAATATCCTTTCTCACTCAAAAGGAATGAATATTTGACTTCCTGTGATCTTGTCCTATTCCTTTCATATGAAACATTGAGATGAGAGGGGTTACAACGGTTGTGACAAAAAGACACAATTTTTTATCGACTTTTTATTCAGAGTTGACAGCTAATTATGTACTGAGACATGAGAAATATCTAAGATTGTTTAGGAAAACAACAACAACAAATTAAGAAATAGAACCATGACTTCTATTTTAGCAATAAAATAACAAGGATGATTTTATATAAGTATACACATATATGTATACGTAAGAACTTACTTAAAGTTTTAAGCTTTGCAAAGCACTTTACAAATTTTATATAATTTTTTTCTTGTAAATGACCCTGAGAGACAAGTGCAATCAGAATCCAAATTTTGTAGATGAAGAAACTGAGACAAGTAGAGTTTAAGTGAATTTCCCAGGATAACACAGTTAGTGTCTATGGTCAAATGCACATGCAAGTTTCTTTTTTTTAATGAAACATTGTATTATCTCTGAAATGTATTTCCCAGACTGGGAATATCTTAATGACCTGGGATTATATCTATTATGTATAAATAAAATCAAATTTCTTTGGAAGCATAATGTTTGTTTGTTTGCTGTTCTTTATCTTTTCATCCCTTTCCCCACCACTTGTATTTCAAATGGTTGAGGTTGCGAGAAAATTGACCCATGAATAAATGCAGTACTTTTTCTTCATATTGTTGAGTACAAGAAAAGTCTGAAGTGGTGACAGAATTGAAAAGATTAACATTCCTACTTAGCAATTTGTAAGCCAAATGAATTCCCTATGGCATTATTTACTGACACCAGTAGAGACTAACAGTACATAAATATCATTCCTACCTATAATTTCTTGTATGATTAAAATCTATTTCCCTTGGTGGAAACAAATTCTAAGTTTTTTATGGTTTTATTTTTCTTTTCTTTTATTAGATTAAAATTACAATTCCTCAAAGTTGCATAATGTTTTGTTTTGTTTTTTCTTAGATAAATCTAAGAACTGAAATTGAAATGGAAACACTCCTAGAACTTTCATAATGAAAAGGGGCAGTTATTTCCAGATTTTTTTAGCATTCTAACTTCAAGTTTACCTATTGGAAGTAAATAATGTACCCTTTGGAGGAATAATACTATCAAAAGAGAATGTTAAACATTCAAACATGTACAACTATGTTAAAAGAATGAGAATTTTCTTCTACTGGTTACTGCTATATTTGTCTTTTTACACTAAAGTAAAGGTGCTATCATTTTACACATATGAAATCTATCAGATTATTTGCTACCATGGGAAGGTGAGTGAGAAATCAGGTGGTAGAAAAATGTGGAACTCAAAAACTTGCAATAGGATGAAGGTTGAAAACTATCTTTGCATTTAATTGGAAAATAAATAAATAAATTAGTTGCCTTCATTGAAAACTTGGTTAGAACTGAATGGACTAAAAAAGTCCTCCAAAAGAGGAAATAGAAAAAAATAGAGAAGGAACTAAATTAAAAGAAAAAAGATAAGGATTCCTTTTGTTACTACAAAGTAATCTCATTGGGGGAGAGAAGATATCTTTAAAAAATTTTTCTTAACTGACTAGCTACTGCTTTATAATGGTTGTAAATATATTTTAAATTATTTCCTTAATTGACTTACCCATACTTCTAAACAATATTTTATAATGTTCTATGGTCTGATATTTTATTATAGTAATAATTGATCTCAATTTTCTGTGTCTCTTTATAATTTAATGATTTATTCTTAGAAAGCTATATTATTAACCCTTTTATATAAATACACTATGCCCTAAAGCAGTAACTTATTGAGTTTTAGTTTCATTTCTAGTATAAACCCGCATAGCCTATTGGCATTTATATTGAAGTAGGACATCATTGCTCTTCATATTCCAGAGTTATGCAGATCTAGAAAGGACTCTGGAAAGATCTTGGGAGAGAGAGAATCAACAGAATCTTGTCTTGGGTGAGTCAGGTATAAAATTCAGTGGACTCTTGTTCTCATCCTCATGGAGCTAGAAAAATCTTAATTTTACTGCTTATAGACAGAAACAATGCAGTAGGAAGGGTATTTTATTTCCTGGAATGGCAGCACACCATAAATAAACGGAATGTATTCCTTAATCCATTATATTGAGCAGATAAACTGAATCAGCTATCAATGCTTTTTTTTCACATTCATAATTTAATTTATTTGTTTTCAACTTTATTCAGTTTTGGCAATGGTGACTTGCCTTCTTTACCTTTTCTTGACTGGTCAGGGGCCATCACTGTGAGTTTTGTCAACTTGCCGAACTTGTTCCCTAATAAGGACAGCATACTAAAAAGGTTCCAATCCAGTCTAACAAGTGATTATTTATTTCTTATTATTTCTTTACCACTTGTGTTATGTGCTTACAGTACCATGGACAGAATGAAAAACACTATCTATTTTCAAGTAGTACCTAAGTCAAGCAATGCCCAACTTTTTACTAGGTGGCTATAAAAATGCAAGCAATTAAACAAAGAAGGCCTGCTTCTAATATGCAAAAACATCATGCTTGGTACTTCATATGTAGCTAGAGAAATGACTATATCTCTAAAACATCAGAGATAAAATTATATATGTGCATATGTATATGTACTTCATAGTGATACTCTATACACTCAGTAGGTCAAAATTGCACTTTAACTTTGGGGATATACTTTATTTACAAATGAACTTGTCTCTCCCATTATTCTCACATAATCTTACAAGTGAGGATTGGTTAATTCACTCTTCTTGAATTCCCATTACACACCTAACACGAATCTTGCACAGTTGAAAAGTTTAATATTTTTTTTGATTAATGACATTCTTGAGATGAACACAGAACATTAGTTTTATTCATCTTCTTTTCTTCCAGATTTTTGCTTTCATTGGTGAGGAAGCATCCTCTGATGTAAAAACTCACCTCAAGCATTTCGGCCATGACATTAAATTTTAGAGAGCTACAAAATAGAACAGAAAGACTAAATTTTCCATTTAGACAAATAGCCTATATCCTAGGAAGGGCTGGAATCTAAGTCTTCCTGACTTCAAGATTGACTAACTGCTCTTCTACCATAATGTCTCTCATTCCCTGTACTGGATAAGGAAACTGAGACATGAGAAAAACTGGGTACAAAATAATAAAAAGTGCAGATATCACCTAGATTTTTATGACTCCTAGATTATATTTCTGCTATTACTATTTCTATTAGTAATAATATATAACTAATATTAATAGTAATAATAAAAAATTAAAATTATATAATAGAA
>NC_133666.1:163332326-163392326 GCF_037893015.1 Macrotis lagotis | reverse complement strand
TAAACTGGTTTTTAAGATGTTATTTTCTTCAGTATTTTTGATTGTCCCATACCACTTCATTTCTTTTCCCAATATTTCCTCTACCTCCCTTATTTGATTTTCAAAATCTTTTTGAGCACTTCCATAACCTGAGACCAATTCATATTTTTCTTGAAGGCTTTGTATTCAGAAGCTTTGATTTTTTTTTTATTTTCTGAGTGTGTATTTTGATCCTCCATAGGAGCAAAGTAATTATTTATGGTTACATTATTTTCTTCTATTATTTACTCATTTCCCCAGACTATGACTTGAATTTAACTTTTTATTAAGGTGGTGCTCTGATTTCAGAGTGGAGAATACAGTGTCCCAAAATTTTTTAAGGTTTTTGTAGCTATTTTCAGGGTCAATCCCCAGGGTTCTGAAAGTTCTCAAATACTTCAAGGTGTTATTACAGTCTATGACTGCTGCCCTGGCCTGTGCTTTGGTCTATGCATGACCACAAGCACTCCTTTCTACCCTAGAACCATGATTAAAGTCTCTACTGTGTGGCAAGCAGGAAACACTGGTTCTTCTGGCTTCTTTTTTGGAGACTGAGAATGCAGATTGTAACTTGGATCTGAGTATAGCAAAGCCACAAAGTCTTGTCTCAGGATTAATAAAAAAATTACTGCAAACTCCCCAGACACCATTATTGTCTGTGGACTGAACATTCTGGAAACAGCTACTGGGTGACTCCCCAGACCTGCTCCTGGTCCCCTGGGGGTGGGTCTGCATTGATACCTAGACTGAATGGACTTTGCTTTCACTCTAGTATAGCAAAGATTTTCTGCTGACCTTCAAGTTGACCTTTGCAATTCCTGGGCTGAGATGTCTGGAAACTGCCACCACTGCCATGGACCCAGATATCCCCAGGTCTCTAGACACCCTGCAGTCTCTTCCTGTATGTTTGTAGTAAATTTACTCCAGTGGCACCAGGCTGTGCTGTGGGTGCTTTCTAATCCAGTGCAACAGACCTTTCCCATAGATCTTCCAAGTTGTCAAGGTGGAAAATTGTTTTACTCAGTCTTTTTGTAGATTTTGTCACTCTTGAATTTTATTGGAGTCATTATTTAAAGGTATTTGGAATTATTTGGGGGAGAACTCTCCAGAATTCCTGACTTTACTCTCCATCTTGGCTCTGCCCCCTAGCAAAATCTTTATATAGAGATCTAGCTTACCTTAACTTCAAGGCTAACTCTTTTTTTCATTCTGATCTTGGTGTCAAATAAAAATGTAACTTATTCAACAGTAGTTGAAAAAAGAGCATTTTTTTTGGAAAATAAAATTTGACAAGATCCCAGAGACAATTATGCATATAGTATACTTGGTAAATTAACAGTTAGGTGGCACAGTGAATACAGTACTGGCCTTTGAGTCAGGAGGACAGTAATTTGAATCCAGCTACAAACACTTGACACTTACTGGTTGTGTGACCTTCACCCTGATTACTTCAAATCTTGGACCATCTGAAATCATTCTGATTCATATCTGGTCACTGACTCCAGGTGATTCTGAAGGAGAAAGTGACTTAACAAAGCACCGCCTTGCTCAAATCCCATTCATGGGCTTGTCATTGCATCACTTCCTTTGATGTAATGGTCTTCTTCAGGAACAACAACAACAACAACAAACAAAATTTTGCTAAAGAGAGGAAATTGTTTCCAGGAGGCAACCTTTGGTAACAGAGGAAGGAACCAAGTCAGGACTGTAAAAGACCTGGACTTTGCAACTGAGAGTCAAATTGTAGAGATGAAAAGATGTGAAAAGTTCTGGTGAGCAACTCTCTCAGCAAATATGCTGTGTCCAAAGGTGAGCTTTATAGAGAATTCCCTAAGATATAATTTCTAAGTCCAGAATTATAAGTTGCATTGGCCACAAGTTTTCTATATGTGTGCCTTAAAATCATACCATTTTTCTTAAATTTTGTGCATATTCTTCCCACAAATATATATTAGTGAATGGATTAGGTTTATAATTTAGCTAATTTTATCATCAAACTTTATATGAAGTACACAAATAGAGTATACTCAGGAATGATAAGTTTGAAGTCTCCTGATAACAGTCCAGAACATGAGAGTACCAACCACTGTCTGAGAAAGTAACCACAAGGGTGATACCCATAGTGAATAAATGACTTACTGTAGATAACATAAGTAAGAGGAATACTTGGATGTCTTGACTTCTGACCTTTTTACCACGGGATCTCACTTGCTATATGGAAAGTTAATAGTTACAGAGTGACATACTTTTCCCAAAATTATCCTAGATCAGGCATCAGAAACTTTGGTATCATCATCCCAAAGTAGAGGCAGAGATGTAACTAAAACTTTAATTAATTGCTTATAATAATTATTTTTTTACAGAAATGCCCATCTTGTCTTTTCATAATGCTCTATCCCAGGTTGAACCATTTCTCATCAAGATTCTCATTTTTTTACTAAACTGTTTTTTATAATTATACTGGAAGAAAGGAAGGAGGGAGGGGGAAAAGAGGACATATTCTTCCATGCAAATATAATGACAGTGTTCCCAGTTTTCTTACAATGCATGGACTACCAAGAGAAATCATCATTCCTAAACTGAAGATAAAGTACAATGCCAATTAACTGCTTCAAGTCAAAGTATTCTATATGTTAAAACATTTTTAGAGGCAGAATATTCCATTTATATAATCCTCAATAAGCTAGTAAAATACAAATAAATTTTGTTTTTTACATAAGCAGATAATTCAATAGATCTGCCATTTTAAAAGTCAATTTACGCAGATACATTCTCAGTTAAAGGAGCCCTTTCCTCTCAGTGTTTGGGTTGATTCAGTCAAGGTCCAGGTATTATGTTAAAGACATTAGAAAAAAAGAAAGTTACATGAAATATCAATCAATAAAAAATATTTAAGCATATTTTATGTATCAGACACATTACTAATTACTGGGCATACAACCAGATTCAAAAGACAATCCCTATCTTATGCATAAATGGGTAAATAAAAAAGTGAACAAATATATACAAAGCAGTAAATATAGAGAATAAATAGGAAATGATTAGCAGAAGGAAAGCACTAGAAGTATGAGAAGTTATGTTTTTATTTAGAGAATATATGCTTTCTGTTTTGCATCTTCAATAACACTGGGAAAAACAGTTCTACTCTTTCACAGACACTATATTTTCTTACAATTATTACACCATATATGTCAGAGAATACATGCTCATATTTGAATCAATTACTTCAACGCCTAAAGAAGAACCTAGAATTTAAAAAAAAAAGATTGATGACCTTTTCCTCTCCTTTGTCCTTTGAATAATTACCTCATGGTTTAATCTAGCACCTGTTCTTGAATAGTACTGTTCAAAAAACAAGGTATTTAAGAGTGTGAGCATGACTTGGAAGTAAAATTGAGTTTTATTAAGGTGTAGAAAAAGAGTTTCACTGGATGCTCACAGAACAGCTAGAGGGGAGGATCTTCTGGGGAGCTTACAACTTTGCATGACTGCTTTCTCAGATAGAGAGCAGAAGGCTGTCTCCAGCTGTCTGTTGTAGCAGCTGTCTTTTAGCAACTCCTCTTGCCTTGGATGCCATATTTGGCACTACAGAAACATTCAACCATCTTTCCTTTTTGCTCCTGGTTACAACTGAAAAATTATTGTTTTCATTCAGAAAGCAAAGTAGTGACTTATTTTCCTATGACAGGAATGAAGACAGAGATTAGTTGTAGAAATATTTCTATCAATACCTTCATTTGAAGGGTTCTTCCCTATCCAAATTCTCAAAGCTGTTGGTCCAAATAGAAAGAGTTTGTTGACCTTTGAGGTCTTGTGTAAACCTCAATAATGTGTTCCAACTTTGAGCTAAGGGGAGTTTGTTGGGAAAATGTTATTTCCTAGAGATTATAGACAGTGTTTTATGTTTCGGGGACTATCTAGTTATTGCCAGTTTTCAGCATGCTGATTATGTTGGTGTTTTTAATTATGCATATGTACCCAAAGGCTTTGGCAATGGGCTAATGCTTGGTATAAACATGCATATAAATACAAATACATACCCATCTTGTTATTCTCTTGCCATCTCTTGTGCATTTCCATTTGGGCTTATCCAGCTCATGCTGACAATTGTAGTTACAAAAATTTTTAATATACTTACACATGTACCTAGTTGTAAATGCCTATATATTCATTTCCTAGGAATTAAACACTATGCCCCAAAAAAGATTGAAGTCAAATTCATAAGATTATCTGTTAGATGAAATTTATAGGATTAAACAGGAAGAGATCCAAGAGGATATCTAACCAAAGATCAGATTTTACAGACCAACTAATTAAGACACATCTTGATTGCTGTTAAAAAGGAGAGACACCCCTGAAGTAAATGGCAAAGCTGAAATATGAATACAAGTTCTCTGATGCCAATCTAGTATCCTTTCTAGTTTCATATTGCCTTAGGTAAAAAAACAATCTTCACAAGCAGTTCAAGAACAAATAGTACATCAATAAGGTACCTTCAACTACCTTAATATAACTAAAGCCTTATCCCCGAAATTGTCTTTAAGATTCAGAATTTCTTTTGTTGTGTGGTTTTATATTTTTTTAAAATTGCTGCTTTTCTAGTTTCCCTTTTTTGAATGACTATTCTCCTTTATGATTAAAGATGTTCAAAGAAATATTCTTTCCCCTAAATATTGATTGAGTTTAAGTATTTTTCTAAATTGTTTTTGCCATAAGAATTTCATCATTTATCCACCCAATCTTTTAGAAAATTATGCTTTATTGAAACTACACCCAAAGGGCAACAAAAATGTGCATATGCTTTGATCCAGCAATACCACTACTGGGTCTATATTCTGAAGAGATGATAAAAAAGAGTACAAACATCACTTATACAAAAATATTCAATCATAGCAGCCCTGTTTTTGGTGGCAAAGAATTGGAAATCAAGTAAATGTCCTTCAACTGGGGAATGGCTTAGCAAGCTATGGTATATGTATGTCATGGAACACTATTGTTCTATTTGAAACCAGGAGGGATGGAATTTCAGGGAAGCCTGGATGCTGAGTGAGATGAGCAGAACTAGAAGAACATTGCACACCCTAACAGTCACATGGGGGGTGATGAACAACTCTGATGGACACACTTATTTCATCCGTGCTATAATCAGGGACAATTTGGGGCTCTCTGCAATGGAGAATACCATTTATATCCAGATAAATAACAGTGGAGTTTGAACAAAGTTCAAGTACTATTCCCTTTAATTTAGAAAAAAACTACTATCTTATAGTCTGATCTTGCTATCTCTTATACTTTGTTTCTTTGTTAAGATATTATTTCTCTCTCATCACACTCAATTTGGATCAATGTACAACATGGAAACAATGTAAAGACTGACAAATTGCTTTTTGTGCCAGGGGTGGAGGGAGGCAAGTGAGATTGGGGGAAAATTGTAAAACTCAAAATAAATAAAATCTTTTTAAAAAAGATATTTATAATTTAGTCTCTAGTTCTTTTATTTTTACTGATTCTTTTTTTGCATATTTAGATAGCTATATGTACATATAGATATGGATATATAGAAAGGTACATATATTATATTATTGTATACTGGTCTCTAAAACATATATTTACTATTTCTACTTTTGCCTAAGATTGTGATAAGTTTTTGGAAAGTCATCATGTAAATGTAGAAACAGGGATCTTCATTCCAGTTCCTATTTAGTGATATGTGCATTTCTATATGCATATATGTGTTTGAGAAATAAAAACATTCTATTTTCATATTATCAAGATTACCTCATGTGATCCTTAATGACTCCTTAGACTTTCTTTCTTCTGCATTTTCTTCTGAACTGAGAATTTTTTTTTGAAATCTTATTTCTTGGCAAGTCAAACAAAGTCATTTGTGTATAAAATAAAATTAGACTGTATCAATTTTCACATTTTCCTCTGGTTCCAGCAGTTTTGTTTAATTTATTTTTTTTAAACTGTCCAGGATTTTTAGTCATTGGTTTAAGTGATCTCGATGATTCAAATTTTCTTTACAGTTTATTTTCCACAAGAGTTCTAATTAGCTCTCTTGCTTTATTTCTTATTTACTTCCTTTCACTGTTACAGTATCTGTGACCTATTCATTATTTCCCCACTTCCCCAGGGTTCTACTATTATTATAGAATTTCTTCAAGAATTTTAATCAAAGGTTCTTTCAACCTACATTATTTCTTCATTGCATTTCTGAGGTATTTGATCTTTACTCCTGTCTTCAATCACTCCACTAAAAGAGTAATTATGAACAATTCTCCTTTCTCTTTCCTTCAAAAATCTTTTGACCTTGCAATAGTTGGTGTAATTGTCATTTTTTCTCATTAGTAATGGTTTAGAATAGGAGTTTATAACTCTATGCCAACACTCACTTCCAATACTCAACCTTGAGTGTGCCAAGCAACTATTCTTCATGATAAGTTTCCTAAACCTATCTCCTCCAGAAGTTTGATATGATCATAGAGGCAAGGATGATGGGTCTGGACGGGTTGTGATTATGAGATGGATTGCATCTTGGTGGATGTAATTGTTTGTCTCTTTGCCCTTTCTAATAGCATATGTAAAAATGGAATTACTGATACAGAATGAAATTAGTGTACAGGTCATGCTTTCCTGAGAGATAGCCTTCACCAAATGATGATGTCAAATTGAGGAATCTTTTTTTTACAAGGCAAGAAAAAATTATCTATAAATAACTACAGAGGGAAGAAAGATCAAGACAAACTCATAAAGAGATACTAAAGTGAAAACAGCTAAAGAAAAATTCTAATAGAACCAAAGTCCAACAAGAATTTCTTGGAAGAATTACAGGAAAAAGATTAGCCAAGTACAAGAAAAACTAGGAGAAAAAATGAAATTGAGATAAGAAAATAATGAAAAGTAATTTAAGAGTCTGGTAAAATAGGCACAAAATTTACTGAAGAAAATAGTATTTTAAAAAACTGAATCAGCCTAATGGTAAAAGGGGTACAAAAATTCATTGAATAAAGGAATACCTTAAAAAGCAGAATTAATCAAATGGGGGTAAAAAGATGCAAAAGGTACTTGGAAAAATTATTAAAAAGTTTTATTGGCCAAACGAAACTAATGACTCTATAAGATATCAAGAAATGATAAAGCAAAGAACAATGAATGAAAAAAGGAGAAAAGGTAATATATCACATCAGAAAAGCAATTGACCCTGACAATGAAAAATAAAGCTAATTTAAGAACTTTTAGATTACCTGAAAGTAGTAATAGAAAAGAGTTTGAATAGCATATTTCAAGAAATTGTGTGGAAACTGTTCTTCTATGTTAGATTTAAAGATTAAAATGAAAATTGAAAGAATCCATTGATCACTTCCTGAGAGAGATCACAAAGAGAAGACTCCTAGGAATGCTAGAGTTCTCAGATCACGGAGAAAATATTCCAAGTTATCATAAAGAAATATTTCATTTTACTATGAAGCTATAATCAGGATCATGGGAGACTTAGTAGTTTCCATATTAAATGATTAGAAGATTTGGAACATGATATTCTGAAGGCAGTATTACACCCATGAAAAATTTGCCCTGCAAATGTGAGTATAATCTTTCAGGAGAAAAAGTAGATATTTAAAGAAATAAAGGACTTTCGAGCATTCCTGATGAAAAGACTATAGCTGAATAGAAAAATTTCATATATAAACTGAAAACTCAAAAGAAGCATTAAAAGGTAAATATTAAAGTCTAATAAGAGACTTAATAAAGTTAAATTGCTTTCATTCCTCTAATTGAAGATTATATAAATATATATTACATAATTGTTATATATATGTAATGTTAAGTGATATATATATATATATATATATATACATATATATTTCCTAAGGACTTTATCATTTTATGATACTCTATATAAAGGAATACACACACATATATGTATACATGCACCATGCATGTATATGTGTATATATATATATATATATATATATATAATATATCCTAAGTAATTTTAATTTTTATGACAGAAGTCTACAGAGATAGAGGGCATAAATGAGGGCCAATTGTGTTATGAATGTCTTCCAAATAAATTACAATAATTTAAAAATTAAAAAGAAGATATGATAAAGTGGGATGCATTGGAGAAGGGGGAAGCAAGAGGTAGAATGGACAATTTTTTCTCACATAAAAGAGGTATGTCAGAAAAAAATTGTTATGCTGGAGAAGAAAATAGTGGAAGAAGTGGCTGTCATTTCTTGAATTTCACTCTCATTAGAATTTATACACATATATACATATATATATAATTAAATATATTCAATAGGCTATAAAATTATATATTACCAAAAGATTAAAGAAGAGTAAGGGGA
The DNA here is from genome assembly GCF_037893015.1 of Macrotis lagotis. Classification (NCBI taxonomy): domain Eukaryota; kingdom Metazoa; phylum Chordata; class Mammalia; order Peramelemorphia; family Peramelidae; genus Macrotis; species Macrotis lagotis. Next base: position 163,383,954 of record NC_133666.1, on the reverse strand, counting down.
GAAGAGGTGAGGAAGGAGAAGGATAAAAAAAGATCTTGGATTAAGGAGACAATGGTCATAAGCAAAATAGACTTTTTAGGTTGGACAGATATCAAAATAAACAAGAGTAAAAATAGATCTAATTAAAGAGATAATCAAGGAAACAATATATGACTGAAAGATTCAATAGACAATGAAGTAACAATAAAAAATACTTCAGCAATTCTCTCTGATATAGGACTTATTTCCCAAATGATTAGAAAATAGAGTCAATTTACAAAAAAATGAATCTTTTACAATTGGCAGATGATTAAAGAATATAAGCAAACAACTTTCAGAAGAAGAAATCAATGCTATTTCTAACAATACAAAATATTTTAAATCACCACATATTAAAGGAATACTAATTTAAAAACTCTGAAGGTTCACCTCACACCCATCAGAAATACCAAGTGTTGACTAGGAGAGAAGAAAGATAGTCTAATGTACCATTGGCAGAGTTGTAAATTATTCTTATTATCTTGAAAAACAAATGTATATATTATTTGACCCAGTAATATCACCACTAGATGTGTATCCCAAAGAGATAAAGAAGGAAAAAGAACTATTTATACAAAATATTCATAACTTCTTTTTTTATCAAAACAGAAAAATTGAGGGAATAATCATCAATTGAATGATGTCTAAACATGTTGTGGTATGGAATTGTGATGGAGTATTATCGTGCAGTGGTAGATGATAAGGAAAGGGAGTTCAAGGAAAAAAACTTTGCAAGATGTATATGAACTTATGCAAAATGAAATGTATGCAAAATGAAGTGAGGTCATTAATTGTGCACAGTAATTTCAACAAAATGTGAAAGACTTGTGAAAGACTTGACTATTCTTTTCAATAAAATATTCTAATTAGTTTCAAAAGATTCATGTTGAAAAAAAGCCATACACCTTCAGAGTAAGAACTGATAGATTCTAAGTGCAAATTGAAGCATACTCATCTTACTTTTTTGTGTTTTGTTAGTGATATAGATAATATTGAAATATATTTTGCATAATTTCCTATATATAATTGATATCACCTTGCTTATCTTCTCAGTGAGCAAGAAATGGGTGGGAGGGAGATAATTTGGAATTAAATTTAAAAAGAAAGGAATGTTAAAAAATAAACAATATTTAAAAAAGAAAAAAGGCAATCAACAAAATAAAAATAAACTTATTCATCATAATTACTATGCAGTTATGCCCTATTAAAATTAGAAACACACACACACACACACACACAAACACAAAGAAAACAGAATTAGAAAGATTCTAATTGTATTCATTTCCACTACCAAATATGCTTTGTTTTGACTTCACAAGCATTATGTTCCCCAAAACAAATGCATCCTCTGTAATCTCATCTTATTGGAGAGTGATTCAACTTTTATTCCTGGCAACTCAGCACCCTCAGCAGCCTTTTCCCCTCAAACTAAAAAGACTTGGAAGTAGTACCAAGAACTCAGATTTTTCCAAATAATTTCATTTACCATTAATTGCCCTACTTCATTTTCTCTCCACCAACATTATGTCCTCAATTTAACCCAATGGAACCCCCCAATAGTCCTTTCTTTTAAACTTCCTTTTTTGTTTGTTTGTTCTTCCACCATTAAATTGTAATTTCTTTGAAGTTAGGGATTTTCTTTTTCTTTTTCTTATATGTATTCTCAGTGCTTATTATAGTACAAGTTCTAGTAGGTACTTAATACTTATACCTTTAATGATTTATTAAATCATAAGATGCTTCCTACCTGTGTGAGCCTGGGCAAAATACTTGATGTCTTTCTTCCTCACATTCTTCATTAGTAAAATGGAGATAATATTAGTACCTATCTCCAAGGATTACTATGAAGATAAAATAATAGCTAGTTATGTGATCCTAAGCAAGACACCTAAGTTCTTTTGTCTCAGTTTCCCCAACAGTAAAATGCATATAATAATAATGGCAGTAATTTCCCAGAGTTAATGTGAAGGGAAAACTAGAAAATATTTGTAAAGTTCTTAGCACAGGGTCTGGTGCATATTAGGTACTATATAAATGATATATTTATATAGATTTACATATAAATGATTCCTTTACCATTTTGATTTCTAACTTTCTTTGACTTAAAAGTCATCATTACTTCTGTACGCAGTATTATAATGGATTTCAATTGTCTTCCAGGGAAAAAAGCACAGAATGCTATATATAAATTGTTCTTAACTTTATTTGATTGTTTATTTTAAATAAGGTATTTACATATAGGACTAAGGGATATATAATTCTTATTGTCATTACATCTATTTTACATATTTATAATATATGACAAGGCATGATTATACAAAACTTTCTGACAACCATTAAAAGTAGCAAATAAAAATGCAGTACTCTTTAAATCCCTCAGTGTGGAAAATCATGTTGACCAGTAAAATCAATAAGCATTTGGTAAAGCACTGTGCTAAATGCTAGACATATAAAGAAAGCCAAAAATATATTAAAATGACTGCCTCTGCTCTCAAGGAATTAACAATCTAATGAGGGGAACAAGATACATACAATTATAGCTATCCCTTCAACATTGTGACTTTCTCCATCAAAATTTTGCTATAATGCAGTTTAGCATTAAGAAATAAAATTAGAATTTTGGAGTGGTTTGTGGAAACCATAGACATTAAACAAAGACAATACAACAGCTAGCATAAAAAGTTTTGAAATTCAGAAGAGGATAATTTATATATCTAGTATTGTATAATGTCAACATAATGATTCAGAGTTCTCTGGTGCAAAGTGAGGGTCACAAGTATTTTTACATGAACTTTCCAGGTTGCAGTGGGGATGGATCCCTTTGACCCTGTGATATGTGTAAATAAGATTTGGTTATAGTATCAGAAAGAAGGTACTAATAAAATAGAGGATTGAAAATTCTTAAAAGGGTAGAAGATGAATTAATATCTTGCAGAGGGGTAGAGTCAAAATGGTGGAGTAAATTCAGGAATTCCCACAAGCTTTCCCTTAAAGCACTACAAATATCTTTAAATAATAACTCTAAACAAATTAGAGTGTTGGAACCAACAAAAAGACTAAGTGAAACAATTTTCCGGCCTAAGGCAACTTGGAAGATTCATGGGAAAGGTTTGTCATACTGGGGTTAGAAAGGGTTTCAACACAGCCTGGATCGTGTCAGAGCAAACCAGCTCCAGTCATCCAGGAAAAACTCATCAGCTTCCTAGGTCCATGGGGCCTGGGGTGGGTTGGGAAGCAGGAGCAGTTTCCAGACCTGTCAGTCCAGGGGTTGCCAAGGATAATTATTAGGCACAGTAGGAAATCTCTACCACACCCAAATGTTCAGGGACTCCAGTCCAGTGCGGGCCTCAGCACCAACCCGGATGCTGAGATAACCAGCAGGGAACCACCCAGAAGCTGCTTCCAGAGCATTCAGAACACAGATGGTAAGGGGGTCTACAAGACTGCAGAGATGTCTTCACTCTCTCACAGGTAGGATGCTGTGTCTTTGCTTAGGCATATATACAGGCTGCAGTCTGGGGCCCCAGTTTCAGGAAAAGAAGCTTTACTTCCATAGAAGAATAGGGATCCTCCTCATAGTTTCAGGGCAGAGAGAGGAGAGTGCTTGTGGTCAGTCACAGACCAGAGAACAGACCAGGAGAGCAGTCAGTCTCTCATGAGACATTGGAGGAATTGAAGTCCCTTGGTGATATCCCTGAAAATAGCTTCAACTGCTCTTAAAAGCTTGGGACAGTGCACTCTGTCCCCTGGAAGCAGAACTTCATCCCACAAAGAGCTAAAATCAAGTCAAAGGCTGGGTAAATAAACAACCAAGAGAAAAAAAAATTACCACAGAAAATTACTTTTATCCTAAGGAGAATCAAAAATACACACTAAGAAGATAAAAAGGTCAAAGATACTGAATCCAAACTCTCAAAGATAAAAATATGTATTGGTCTCAAAAGAAGAGTTCAAAAAATATTTTGAAAATCAAGTACAAAAGGTAGATGAAAAATTGAGAAGAAAAATGAGAGAAGTGCAGGAAAATCATGAAAACCAAGTCAGGAGCTTGGTGAAAGAAATTCAAAAATATAATGAAGAAAATAACATCTTAAAAAGCAGTCTGGGTCAAATGAGAAAAATCATTCCAAAAGATCAATGAAGAGAAGAATACCTTAAAAAGCAGAATTGGCCAGATGTAAGAGAATGGAGATCAAACTTTCTGTTCAGCTCTGGCTGTTTCAATAGGAAAGTCTGAAAGTCCATCATTTCCCCCTGAAAGAGGATGTTCAGTTTTGCTGAGTACTTTAATCTAAGTTGTAAACCAAGATCTTTGTCTTCAGGAATATCATATTCTAAGTCCTATGAGACCTTAATGTAGATGATGCCAGATTTTTTCCTGACTATAGAGCCACTGTAGTTGAATTGCATGTTTCTGGCAGCTTTTAGTATTTTCTCTTTGACTTGAGAATTTTGGAGTTTGGCTATAATATTCCTAGAAGTTTCTTTTGGGATCTCTTAGGAGGTGATCAGTGAATTCCCTCAATTTCTATTTTACTCTCTGTTTCTAGGATCTAAGAGCAATTTGGTGTATTATTTCTTGAAAAAATGAAGTCTAGGCTTTTTCCCTTCTCATGACTTTCAGGTAACCCAATATTTTTTAAATTATCTATTCTGTATCTGTTTTCAAGGGTAGTTGTTTTTCCAATGAGCTATTTCACATTTTCTTCTAATTGTTTTTTTTTGGGGGGGTTGGTATAGATTTATTTCTTCCTGAGTTTTTGCAAAGTCATCTGCTTCCCTTGGTTCCATTCTGCATTTAAAGGAATTATTTTCTACAAGGAGCTTTTTGATCTCCTTTTCCAGCTGACCAATTCTGCTTTTTTAAGGCATTCTTCTCATTTGCCTTTTGTGTTGCTTTTTTTCCATTTAGCTTAAACAGGCTTTTAAAATATTATTTTCTTTGGTATTTTTTGTATGTCTTTCACCAAGTTTCTGACTTAGTTTCCATGATTTCTCTGCATTGCTCTTACATCTCCTCTCAATTTTTCCTCTTCCCCCTTTAATTGCTTTTCAAAGTCTTTTCTGAGCTCATTCATAGCCTGAACCCATTTTCTATTAATCTTGGAGATTTTGGATGCAGAAGCTTTGATTTTGTCCTCCATGGGACAAAAGTATTTTCTATGGTCCAATTCTTCTGTTATTTGCTCATTTCCTCAGCCTATGATTGATTTGACACACTCCCAAGGCTTTTGGGGGGTGGGGGTGGGGACAACTCACAGGGATCTTAATTCCTCCAAGGTTTTATGTGAGGCTCTGACTGTTCTGTTGCCTATGTTCACATACTTCACTCTGCTTTGGATCTGTGAAGAGGGTTCCTGCTTGGCTATGTTGTTAAGAGGCCTAGACTACAACCTAGATCTGAGTCCTGCCCCAGGGAGTGCAAAAAGACCTCTGCAGTCTCTCCTGACCCCCTTAGCATCTATGGGCTGAGAACTCTGGATGTGCTTGGGGTCTCAGTAGATTCTGGCTGCAGGGCTGCTCAGAAGCCAGAGCTCCACTCTGAACTCACTCTTGTACAGCAGTGTTCTCTGACCACCACTTCTAGCTATTCCTGATGGTTAAACAGTCCCCTCTGTCACAGACTCATGCAGCAGGCCCAGCTGTATGGAACTGCAGCAGTGGTCACATTGCAGCTTTTTCCAACTCCAGTCCCAGTGGAACAGATCTGTCCCGGAGATTTTCTATGTTGTCTTGAACTGGGAAACTATACCACTCAGTCTTTTTGTGGATTCTGTCCCTCTAGATTTCTGGCTAGAGTCATAATTTGATGACTTTTGGAATTTTGGGGGGAATTAGTTTCCAGGAATTCCTGCCTCCAATGTGCCATCTTAGCTATGCCTTTGCCTTCCCTTTTATCAATCCCATTTTCCTTTATCGTTCCCTTTCACATTCCACCTCCCCCCTCCCTGTAGATTAAGTTAGATTTTTAAACCCAAGTGGGAATGTATCTTGTTCCCTCACTGGGCTAAATTGATTGAATTGAATTTTCTCATCATTCACATTCTCTCTTCTTTCCCTCTAGTATTAATAAATCTTTGTGCCTCTTCCCTTGGAGTATTTTTAGCACTCTTAATATTATTAATCAGGCATGATCAAACAGAGTTTGATTATGTGATTGCTTGATAAGCTCTTGTTATCAAGATATCATCACAGATTGTTTACTTGATTGCTTGATTAGTAGCATTGAGTTAAATTATATCAAAATATAATTATAAACATTTTTTAACCTTCCCCCTTTTCAAGTATCTTTCAAGTACACACAATCCTCCTCAGGAGCCAAAGGATCATCCAAAGCTATATAATTTTTTGAACTATTTGTGCACTCCCCTGCAGGCCTATTTTCTTTCACACTTTACCTCCCCCCCTCCACACCCAAGGTACTTAACTTGCATTTCTCTAATAAGTAATGATTTGGAGCAATTTTTCATCTGACTGTGCATCACTTTGATTTCCTCAAAGATAAATTACTTTAATTTCCTCCTCATTGGTGGTGAGTTCACCTTTAGATTTATGATACTAGTAATTTGGTTTTCTTCTTTCTTTTTTTAAATCAAATTGACCAGAGGTTTATCAATTTTATTGTTTTTTTCATATAACCAGTTTTTGGTTTTATTTATTAGTTCAATATTTACCTTGCTTTTGATTTTATTAATTTCTCCATTAATTTTTAGCATTTCTAATTTGGTATTTAATTGGGGGATTTTAATTTGTTCTTTCTCTAAATGTTTTAGTTGCATATTTAATTCATTGATTTCTTCTTTCACTAATTTATTCATGTAAGCATTTGAAGATATAATGTATTCCTGGACAGCCACCTTGAGTGTATCCCATAGATTTTGATATGTTTTTTCATTATTCTCAACATATATGATGAAATAATTATTTCTTTCTATAATTTGTTGTTTGATCCACTCATTCATTAAAATGAGTTTATTTAGTTTCTAATTAGTTTTGTATCTATATCTCCATGGTCCAATATTGCATATGATTTTTATTGCATTATGATCTGAGAAAAATATGTTCACTATTTCTGCCTTTCTGCAATTGATCATTAGATTTTTATGCCCTAGTACATGGTCAATTTTTGTGTAAGTGTCATGTACTGCAGAGAAAAAGATATATTCATTTCTATCCCCATTCAATTTCCTCCATAATTCTGTCATACCCAGGTTTTTTTTTTATTTTTGCAAGGTGATGGTGTTAAGTGGCTTGTCCAAGGCCACAGAAGTAGGAAACTATTAAGTGGCTAAGGTCACATTTGAACTCAGGTACTCCTGACTCCAGGGCCAGTGCTCTATACACTGTACCACCTAGCTGCCCTCCATAACTAGATTTTCTAACAATCTATTTATCTCCTTATCTTCATTTTTGCTTATTTTATGAATAGATTTATCTAAATCTGAGAGTGGGAGCTTGAGGTCTCCCAATACAAGAGTTTTGCTCTCTATGCCTTCCTGTAGCTCCGTCAACTTCTCCTTTAAGAATCTGCCTGCTATTCCATTGGGTGCATGCATATTTAACATTGAAAGTAATTTATTTTCTATGGTACCATTTAGGAGGTTATAGTTTCCTGCCTTATCTCTTTTAACGCTATCTATTTTTGTAGCTGCTTTGTCTGAGTTAAGGATTGCAAGCCCTGCTTTTTTTTTTCACTTCAGTTGAAGGAAAATATATTTTGCTCCAACCTTTTACAATTATTCTATATGTATCTCTCTGCTTATTATAAGTTTCTTGTAAGCAGCATATTGTGGGATTCTGGTTTTTAATCCACTCTGTTATTCACTTACATTTTAAGGGAGACTTCATCCCATTCACTTTCAAAGTTATAATTACCCTTTATTGGCCTCCATGCTATCTTCCCTCTGTTTGTATTTTCCCCCTTTGTCCCTTTAACCATTATTTCCAGTGTTTTGTTTCTTTATCCTGCCACTTTCAGTGTGTTTGCCCTCCTTTTTCAATCCCCCCTCCCCTTTCTTTCCAATTTCCCTTTCCCCCTTCCTCCTTCCCTTCCTTCTGTTAATTATCCTTTTCCTTCCCCTCCCCACTCCACCTTCCCCTTTTCCTCTTTTAATTCTTGAAAAAATAAGATAAGTTTCTTCATTTAACTGAGTGTGTGTAAGTTAACTTTATGCCACATCTGCTGAGAAAAAGATTCAGGTTGTTCTCACCTCCTCCCTTCTTCCCCTCTATTACAATAGGTCTTTTGCACATTTCAATGTAATGAGATTTACCCCCATTCAATCTCCTTATTTTCCCCCTTTTTAAGGAGGTATTGTTTTTAAATCATTCTATCTGAGTCACAGAATAGTTATGAGTGTCTATCACTTCTGGCTAAATATATTCTCTCTAATAAAGGTACAATTCTTGAGAGTTATTGGAGTGTTTACCCCAAGTGGGGATATAGCCATTTTCATCTTATTGTATAGCAGTTTTTGTCTTAACCCCCCCCCTTTTTTTACCTTTTCATGTGTCTCTTGAGACTCTTGTTTGATGTCCAAATTTTCTATTTAGCTCTGGCCTTTTCAACAGGGAATGCTGGAAGTCTCCCACTTCATTAAATGTCCATCTTTTCCTCTGGAAGGAAATGGTCAGTTTTGCCAGGTAGTGGCTGTTTGGCTGCATTCCAAGCTCCTCTCCTTATCAGAATATCTCATTTCAGTCCCTTCAATTCCTGAATATTGATGCAGGTAAGTCCTGTATAATACTTACTGTGACTCCTTAGTATTTAAATTGTTTCTTTCTGGCTGCTTTCAGGATTTTCTCTTTTATCTGATAGTGCTGGAATTTGGCCACAGCATTCCTTGGCGTTTTCATTTAGGATCTCTTTCAGGAGGGGATTGATGTCTTCTTTCAATAAGCAATTTACCCTCTGGTGCAATGGTGTCATGGCAATTTTCCATCATTAAATCTTATAATATTAAGTCCACACTTTTTTCTCTTCATTGTTCAGGAATGTCTATAATTCTCATGTTGTTCCTTCTTTATCTATTCTTGAGGTCAGTGTTTTTGCTGATGAGGTATTTTACATTTTCTTCTATTTTTCCAATCTTTTGGCTTTGATTAACTGAATCTTGTTTTCTCATGGATTCATTGGTTTCCACCATTTCATTCTTTTTTTTGAGAAGAATTTTCTTCATTTACCTTTTACAATTCCTTTTCCAGTTAGTTAATTCTATTTTTGAAGGAGCTTTCCATTTGTCCAAGTGTAGTTTTGAGAAAATCATTTTCTTTTTGTATTTGTCTAATTGAGCATTTGAGAGACTTATTCTTTTTGTATTTGTCCAATTATATTTTTCAAGGAGTTTTTTTATTGTTGCAATGTGTCAATTTTCTCTTGAGTTTCTTTTCCTAATTTTTCCATTTGATTTTTATACTCCTTCCTGATCTCTTCAAGAAAGTTTTTCTGGGCTGGATACGAATTCATATTCTCCTCAGAAGTGCTAGGTCCCTCTGGGTTAGAATCCATTTGTTTCTAAGTATTTCTCCATGTGGCCCTCTTTTCCTTGGCCTTTCTTCATCTTCTTACGATCTTGTGTTGGGCGAGGGTGGCTCTCAGAGGTTTGCTTTTGAAGATCCTAGAGGCTTTGTTCACTTGGCTTAGTAATTCCAAGAGCCTGTCAGTAGGGGGCATTGGTTGATTTCTCTGGAGTGTCTGAGGTCCTCAGCAGCAGGGTCTAAAGTTGACCTTGAACAATGGACTGGGCTCTGAGGGAAAGAGTTAATCTCCCTTTCAGTTGAGAAAACTCTGTTGCCCACACCTGAGATTGAAGGGGTGGAGCATGTTTACAGTTTGTTATGGGGAGAGGTTTCTGCTGAATGTATGGTGCTCAAGGTCCCAGCCCAGCTGGTTGTTTTCCATGAAACTCTAGGTGCTGGAACTCACCCTCCTGGAGCTTCCCCCCCCCCCACCCGCCCCGGCCAAAGAATTCATGGCTAAAGGTGGCTCTTGCACCTGCCACAAACCAAAGGCTCTGTGGCTAACACCAGTCCTCTGACTTTCCCAAGCTGCTGTCCCTGTACTGGCACTCTGGTCTCCACTCCCAGTTCACTCTCAGTCCCCTAATACATACCTTGTTGGTAGATGTTCTTCTCTTAGCTTCTCTTTCTGGGTTTTGTTAATCAAATTAATTTCGGTTAAGAGTTTTCTTTCCTGTTATTTTTAAGGGTAATCAGGAGCACTTAACTTTTTCTTCTCTCTTCTATCTTAGAAGAGTAAACTGTTTATCCTATTGCATGGGATGATGGTACTGATATGTCATATGAACCTTCTCATTCATCAGGGCAGTTAGAAGGAGACAAGACATAGGAGAGAATAGAGTTTGAAGGTATAATATTTTAATAAGATGGAGTTTAGCAGAGAAAATGAATGTTCTTGGAGAAATAAAGGAGAGTTAGAATGGGATAAGATATTTTACATGTAAGAGGCAAGGAAAAACGTTTGCAATGAAGTTGAAAAGTGATTGGAAGTAAGTGAACTTTTATTCTCATCAGAAGTGGTTCAGAATGAAAATCATATACACACTCAATTTGCCAGGTAGTGGCTTATTGCCTGCATTCCAAGCTCCTCTGCTTATCAGAATATCTCATTTCAGGCCCTTCAATCCCTTAATGTTGATGCAGGTAAGTCCTGCATAATCCTTACTGTGACTCCTTGGTATTTAAATTGTTTCTTTCTGGCTTCTTTCAGGATTTTCTCTTTTATCTGATAGTGCTGGAATTTGGCCACAGCATTCCTTGGTGTTTTCATTTTAGGATCTCTTTCAGGAGGGGATTCATGTCTTCTTTCAATAAGCATTTTACTTTCTAGTGCAATGGTGTCAGGGCAATTTTCCTTCATTAAATCTTATAATATTAAGTCCACGCTTTTTTTCTCTTCATTGTTTTCAGGAATGCCTATAATTCTCATGTAGGAGAGGAAATGGATGGGAGAAAGCAGGTGGGGGAAGGGGATGGAGTGTAAGTATTCTTGAGAATGAAATGAAAATTCCTAAAACCATCATGGAGGTCACAGTCACTTGATTTCAAGGAAGCATTTTTGATGAGGGGAGGAAAAGACTAGTTATAAAAACCAAACTGAAAATAGAGAAAGGGTCAGGTAATAACGGATCTTAAAAACCAGTGAGGTTCATATGTATCAATGACTACTTGAGTTCCACTGCCTAAAGACTAAGTATACATTCCTTCCCCAGAATTTTTTATTATTCGTAGTGTTTGGAGATGGTCTCTTATAGTTGGATTTTCATGACTGCTTATTGTGGAACTTTAGAGGGATGATAACCTTATCCTATTAAAATATATGTGGTTTGAGTCACATTTTTGTGATTAAACCACTCCATATCTGGCTACTCAATATCATAAGTTAACTGAGGCTAAAGAACTAATGTCTGATAAAGGTTTGCCAAATTAGTCCCATGAAATTTACATTTAAGAGTCACTTTTAATGTCAGTTACTAAAATGGAGATTAACATGGAAATTTTAGCTCCTTAAAGCAAGGCCAGTGAGAGAGACTAATATAGACAGACAAGACACATAGCTATATGATATTAATAGTCAATCCTCTAAACATCCCAACTACTGATGTTTGACATATGTGCTTTAAACTTTGTGTTTTGTTTTAAGTTTTTACTCATCTAAAAAAGTAGAAATAATGAGGCTAAAGAAGTGGCTGCACATTAGTCATTTTACATATATATAATATAATATAATATAATATAATATAATATAATATGTATATGATGAAGTTCTGGAACAGAGTCAAGATGGTGACCTGTAACTAACGTGTTCCTGGAATTTTTCCCTACCAAAGATAAATGAAGTTTCTACTCTGACATTTGAGCTACAGGTCTCACCAAGAAAAATAGAAGATTCAGAGAGATATTTAGTGGAAGACATTGTGGATGATCTTCAGTATTCAAAAATCTGAACTAGGAAAACTGTGGTAAAAGATAGGACTGGGTCATGAACAAACTACTACTAAGTCAGAACCTGGTCATAAAGGAGGAAAATCAAGACTGCAAAGCCAAAGCCTGGACTGCAAAGGCAGGAATCAGACCATAAACCTGAGCAAAACAAAAGAAAACAAAACAAAAACTTAGATCTTTACTCTCTATACCCCAGGAGCAGAACTGAAACAATAAAGTTGAGCAAACAAGCTAAAAGAGCACACACTATACAAAACTATTTAACAGACAAAGATGACAGCAATATTACTCACAGGGAAAGTATCAAAACTATAAATTGGATTAAAATACAAAAGCTGATCGAAGAGATTAAAAAATAATTTAAAAACCATCAAACAAAATAAAAAGATTGAAAAAAGTTGGAGAAAATGTAAGGTAGCTTTTAGGGGGAAATGAATGACCTGGAAAATAGATCCAAGAGAGACAATATATGAATCATCAGACTTCCAAAATCCTAGATCAAACTAAGAACCTGGAAAATATCATGCAGAAAATTATAATGGAAAACTGACCAAATGTGCTCAAATAATAAAACAATATAACCATTGAAAAAAATCTACAGAACCCCTATGGAAATACATTCCAGCTTAAAACTTCCAAGAAGAACTGTTATAGCCAAATATCAGAACTCTCAAATAAAGGAGAGAATATTGCAAGCAGCATAAATGAAAACAATTCAAATTCAACGGAAACACAATTAGAGGACCGATCAGAATCAACACTGAAGGATAGGAAGACCTGGAATAGTATGTTTCAGAGAGCAAAGAACCTAGGATTACAATTCAGAATGTACTTTCCAGCAAAATTTATCATATATTGTCAGGGGGAAAAAGGTAGATGTTCAATGAAATAGAGGACTTCCAGTATTTCCTGACACTAAGACCAGAACTGAACATAGATTTTAGTTGTCAGAGGACTCAAGGTTTGCAATAAAAGGTAAATGAAAAGAGGAAGGAAAAAACAAAGCAAGCAAATAGTACTCAAGACCATTAAACTGTATATAACTAAGGGAAGATACAGCAATTGTTTTTTTCCTTGAGAATTTTACTTCTCTTAAAATAAATAAAGGGTTGAATATAATTAAAGCGATTGAACTTAAAGGATAATTGTACAGTTGTGTCTTATCTCTTGAACTTCACTATATTTGAGACAAAAAGTTCTGATGAAAAACAGGAGTGCCAGTTTTAAATTTAAGTGTTTCATTATCTTTTGACTCAATATAATTCTACAGTGTTTAGCACTTTGTCTATTGAGGGAATCAAAAATTTCAAGGTCCTTAGTCATGTCTCTGAAATGCATGATCATTTGTAAAGTTCTCATGTGAGATCTCCAGAGCCTTCTAGTACTTAGAGCCCTTTAAGTTTCTTGCAGTTAATTAGATCAAGATTTGATCGGATTCAATCTTCATTTTTCAAGGGGTTAGGTACCCTGGGTGGGGAAAGGAATAAAGTGTGTTATGCACCATTGGGGTGGGGGATAAAATGTGAAAGAGAAAATAAACTCTACTTCACTTAACTAACAGATATGTAAACTGAATATAAAGGACATACCTGGATGTATGTATGTGTGAGTGGGGAGGGATAGTGTGAGAATAAGTAAGTTGTGCTTTATTCAACAAAGGGTTAAGTATCCTGGATCAGGAGAAGGCAGTAAAGTGTGAGAGAATATATGCCATGGTTCACTTAAATAGGAGTTAAGTACCAAGAGTATTTGTGTGTTGGGGGGGTGGTAAAGTGTGAGAGAAAATAGGCTTGGGGGGAGGGGCACAAATGTTTCAAGAAATGGTCAAGTTTTGAATGATACTTTATCTCATGAGGAAGACTGTCCTTGAAAGGGTACTTAAAAAGGATGTAAGGTGAAAAATGATTATAAATGTAATTGGATGCAATTTGAGACAATGCTTATTAAGTAATGAAGCAAACATTCTGTGAAGATACTTTGATAACAATATGAGCTTATTAATAAATCAAATAATCAAACTGATTGATAATATCTGAATAATAGTACTAGATCAAAAGATAACAACAGGTAAAGAGGTACAAAGATTGATAATTTTAAAGGGAATGAACAAAGAATGTTAACTCTGAGTAAATTCTATTCAATGGACTTGGTCCACAGGGGGAAAAAGATACATTCCCACTTAGGTTTAAAAATTTATTCTAATCTACAGCGAAGGGGGGGGGGGAGAAAGGGAAAGACAAAAGAAGACGGGACTAATAAAAGAGAAGGCAAAGGTGGAAGTTATATTTTAAAAGAAAAGTCAAAGAGGAAAGGAAGTAAAATTTTGGTGAGTAGGAATAAGAAGAAAGCTAAGAGAAAAATATAAATGGACAAGGATAGCATGGAGGGAAATACAGCATAGGTAATCTTAACTGTAAAGGTAAATGAGATGAATTCCTATAAAACAGAAGCAGATAGCAGAATGGATTAAAAACCTGAATCCTATAATATGTTATGTTTTAAATAAGAAACAGATTTGAAGCATAGAGATATACACAGGATAATTGTAAAAGGCTGGAGAAAAATATGATATGCCTCAACTGAAGCAAAACACAGATTAGGGATAGTGATCCTGATTTCAGATAAAGTAAAATCAAAACTCAATCTCATTAAAAGGGACAAGGAAGGATACCACATCTTCTTAGAGGCACCATTGGTAATGAAGCTATATCATTAATAAACATATTTGAATGTTATTTGCACCTAGTGTTATAGCATTCAAATTCCTAGAGGAAAAGCTGAGTGAATTTCAAAACTTTCACTCTTCATATATTATGATGGTATATTTAGAGAAACTGAGAAAAATAATCTAAAACTTCCTTGAAACAATTTAGAAACTCAGTAAAGTAGTAAGATAAAAATCAAACTCACATTAATCATCAATATTTCTATATATGAATAACAGAGCCCAAGAATAAAAGAGAAAGAAAGAGAATTTCCAGTTAAAGTAAATTTAGATAATTTTATCTAATTAATTAAATACTTGGGAATCTCCCTCTCAAGACCAACCCAGAAACTATATGAACACAATTATAAAGCACTTCTAATTCAAATAGTCAGATCTAAATAATTGAAAGTTTGTCAATTGCCCATGGTTAGATTGAGCTAATAAAGGAAAGATGCCAATTATACCAAAATTAAATTTCTTATTCAGTGCCATACCAATCATACTACCAAATACCTATTTTACTGAGCTAGAAAAAATAGTTACAAAAGTCATTTAGAGCAATAAAAGGTTAAGAATAGAAAAAGAACAGATAAAAAATATAAAGGAAGGTGACCTAGTACTACCAGGTCTAAAACTATACTATAAAGTGGCAGTCATTAAAATTGCTTGGTACTGGTTAAGAAATAGAGTAAGGATCAAGGGATTAGGACAGGTTCAAGAGAAACCAGAGTAAATGATTTCAGCAGTCTACTATTTGACAAACCTAAAGACATCAACTTCTGGGCTAATAACTCACTGTCTGACAAAAATTCTTTGGAAAACACAAAAATAGTATGACAAAAATGAGGCAGAGATCCACATCTTGCACCATATATCAAAACAAGGTCAAAATGACTACAAGATTCAGACATAAAGGGTGATACCATAGATAAATCAATAGACCAAGAAATACTCTATCAGATCTATTGAAGGGGGGGGGGGGATTTATGACCAAACAAGAATTGGAGTAGATTATAAACTGCAAAATGAAGGATTTTGACTACATTAAATTAAAAATGTTTCGCACTAATAAAATCAATGCTGCCAAAGTTAGAAGGAAAGCAGAAAGCCAGGAAACAAATTTCACAACTAAGTGTTCTGATAAAGGTCTCATTTCTAAAATATTTAGAAAATTGCATCAAATTTATAAGGTTACAAGTCTTTCCCCATTTGATAAATGGTCAAATAATATGAGTAGAGAGGTTTCAAATGAAGAAGTTATATATATATATATATATATATATATAATATATATTATATATAATATATATGCATAATCATATTAAAAATTCTCCAAATAATTATTGATTAGAAAAATGCAAACTAAAGCAACTATGAGTTATCACATCACACCTATCAGACTGACAAAGATGTGAAAAAGGGAAAATGATGAGTGCTGGAGAGCCTGTGGACAGTGATATATTGCTGATGGAGCTGTGAACGAATCCAACCATTATGAAAAGCAATACGGAACTATGCCCAAAGAGTAATAAAAATGTTCATGCCCTTTGACCTGTCAATTCCAATTATAGGCTTATATCCAGAAGAAATTACAAAAAAATGGGAAAAGTTCCACATGTTTCAAAATATTCATAGCAGCTCTTTTTTTACTGGCAAAGAATTCAAAATTAAGGGAATGCTCATCAATTACGGAATGACTAAACAAGTTATGGTACATGAAAAATATGAAATATTATTTTCTACATGAAACCACAAATGTTCTTACACTATAGAAGCATGGAATGAGTTACAGAATCTGATGCTGAGTGAAGGGAGCAGAACCAAGAGAACAATGCTCATGTTAACAACATTGTGAAATGATGAACCTTGATGGAAGCAACACTTCTTAGTGGTTCAGAGAGCTAGGACAACCGTATTAGATGATTTTATTAGAGGCTATAGCCAATGCTATCCCCATCCAGAGGAAGAAAAATAAAACAATACAAAGCAAAAAACAAAAACAAAAGAAACAATTTTTCTGAATCTGATGATTATAGAAATTATCTCTTATGTATCTCTTTCCCTTAATCCTAATTCCTCATACCAAAAATGACTAATCTGTAAATATGTTTATCAAAAATATACACATGCAATGTTAACCTAATTGTTTGCTGCTGAGGGGAGTGGGGTGGGAAGGGAGGGTGGAAGGAAATTTTGTAACTTAACAATGTACATATCCATTTTGATGAATGATGAAACCAAATACAATAGAGGAACTTTATAAAACAAAAAGAAAAGAAATGGAAAGCTTTAGTGAGCAATTAGGGCCCAAAATCAAGGAGGATGAAGAATATATTTTTAATTAGAAAGGGATAGTCCACCCTTGAAAAGGTCAAAATTGTGTCTACAACATTTGAAGTGGGTCACTCATTTGAATTCTAGACAAAAAGAAGAGATATCATATATATGTATAAGGCAGGGCTTAAACACTTGAGATGAAGAGAAGTACAAAGCCTATAGCTAAAATAAAAATTAAATAATTTCAAAGAGACAACACTGAGAGAATGGTCTTAATGGGACCAATACATTCACTGCAACCTATATACATACATATATATATATATATATATATATATATATATATATATATATATATATATATGCTTAACACAAATTTGTAAGTACAATATTAACCTGACTGTTTGCCACTGAGGGGTGGGGGTGGGAAGGCAGTATAGAAGGAAATTTAATAAATTTGCATAGACATATGGATGAATATTAAAAAAAAACCTTTCTAACAGGTATTTGGGAAAGTAAAACATTTATAAATATTTTTTTAAAAAAATAGAAATCTCTGCACAGGAAGATCAGCAAGAGGGCAGTTCTATACTTAACTTTTGAATATAATGTGAAATATACATAAGCAAAAACTCAGAGTATCCAAACTGTTGATACCAACCACAGTGAGAAATATCTAGATCTTTTATTTATTATGAATTATTATTTATCTTTTTTATTATGAATGATTTAAGAAGTCATCTCAAAGACCAGGTCTATGATATTATCAGTCAAATAAGCTTTTTGAGCATAGTGATGGAATGGAAGAAGAAAAAATTACAAATTTGTGATTCACAGATATTTTTCATCTCATATTATGTATATGAAATTTTTCTTTGTTTCTGTGTGTCTATGTTGGTCTCTCTCATAAAACATAAAAATAGAATAAATATTTTTTTAGGTTTTTTTTTTTTTGCAAGGCAAACGGGGTTAAGTGGCTTGCCCAAGGCCACACAGCTAGGTAATTATTAAGTGTCCGAGACCAGATTTGAACCCAGGTACTCCTTACTCCAGGGTTGGTGCTTTATCCACTATGACACCTAGCTGCCCCTAAGATAAATAATTTTTAAAGGAGCAAAGATGAATATACTAAAGTTAACCTAAAAATTCAATGTAAAAAAGAATAAATAAATCTAGAAGAAATACAGATAATAATTACAACATATCATGCACATTAGTTGTATGTTAACACAAAAGAAAAAGAGAAATAATTTCAAAAATGTAGACTATTTAAACTATCAAAAGACTAGTTAACTTAAATATCTGAATCTTAGAAAAAGAAATAAATTTTGCTAAAGAGAATTTTTAAAAATGCTCCAGATACATTCTTTTAAATAATTTTAATATTCATTTTTGTAATCTTTTGAGTTCCACATTTTTCTCCTATTTTCCCTCTCCCCTTCTGATGACAGTGAGTAATTCAATATATAGCTTATACATACATGTACAATAATGTTTAGTGTCCATTAGTCATGCTGTGAAAGAAGAATTAGAACTAAATGGAAAATGCAGCTATGAAAAAAGAAATGATGAAACAAGTCTTAAAAAATGAAAATAATATGCTTTGGTCTACATTCATACTTCATAACTTTTATTTCCCCTCTGGAAATGGATGTTATTTTAGATCACAAGTCTTTTAGGATTGTCCTTGATCACTGAACTGATGAGATGAGTTAATACACCCTAGTCAATCATCATATGATGTTGCAGTAAAAGTGTACAATATTCTTCTGGTTCACTCAACATCAGTTCATGGAAGTCTTTCCAGGCTTTTCTGAAATCTGCCTGCCATCATATTCATATACCACAATTTGTTCAGTCATTTCCCAATTGATGTACATTCCATTAATTTCCAGTTCTTTGTCTCTACAAAAAAGAACTGAAATAAGATTGTTTTGTTCAAGTTTTCCCTTTTCTATAATCTCTTTTGGATAGATACCTAATAGTGGTATTGCTAGGTCAAAGGTTATCCACAATTTTATAGTCATTTGGACATAGTTTCAAATTGTTCTATGGAATGATTGGATTAATTCACAACTCCACATCCCCTCCAAAATGTGTCATTTTCCCTTTGTGGTCTATTAACCAATCTGAAAGTTATGAGGTAGTAGCTCAGAGTTGTTTAAAATTTCATTTCTCTCATCAATAATGTTTTAGATCTTTTTTTCAAATGACTATACATAGTTTGAATTTCTTCCTCTGAATACTGCCTGTTCATAATTTTTGGCCATTTATCAATTTGGAAATGACTTTTATTCATATAAATTTGATTCAATTCTCTCTCTCTCTCTCTCTCTCTCTCTCTCTCTCTCTCTCTCCATATGTGTGTGTGTGTGTGTGTGTGTGTGTGTGTGTATTAGAAATAAGGACTTTATCATAAATCTAGCTATGAAAACCATTTCTCAACTTTCTGTGTCCTTCTGATCTTGGTTTCGGAAGTTTTATTAATGCAAAAAACTTTTAAAATTTAATTAAAATTATGCATTTTACAGTTTGTAATTTTCTCTTTCTCTTGATTAGTTTTGAATCCTCCTCTTAGATCTGACAGACAAACTATTATTTGTTCTCTTACATAGCATATAATATCATCCTTTATGTCTCTATCCCAGTATCCATTTCAATCTTATCTTGGTATAGGTATGATATGTGGGTTTCTGTCTTGTTTTTATCAAAATATTTTCTATTTTTCTCAGTAATTTTTGTCAAATACTGAGACCTTTTCCCAAAAGTCAAAGACCTTAGTCAAAAAGTAGATTATTTTTGTCATTTGCTATAGTTTCTTTTGTACTTAGTCTATTCCATTGATCAACTGCTCTATTGTTTGACCAGTACCAGGCAGTTTTGATTACTAACATGTTATAATATAATTTTAGATGTGGTACAGTTAAATATCCTTCCTTTGCATTTTTCACCATTTCCTTTAATATTCTTGATCTTTTGTTACTCAGATGAATTTTATTAACTTTTTTCATTTCTATGGAATAATTTTAGCTAGTCTGAGTGGTATGGTACTGAAGTAATTTAATTGAGGTAGAATTGTCATTTTTAATATATTACTTTGTCCTACTCATGAGTAAGTAATGGTTTTCCCATTTGTTTAGATCTGACTTTTTTTGTGTAAAAAGCATTTTGTAATTGTTCATAAAGTTTCTGGGTTTCTCTTGCAAGTACACTCCTAAGTTTTATTATATTTTTAAGAACAAATTATAGTCATACTTCATTAATTTTATTCAAAATTAATAATTCACACTATTACATAACTTTTTTATTCAAATATAGTCCTAATATTTAAACCAGAAATTCTTTTCTCAAAGCTCAATATGTGGGTGTTCTGTCTTAAGAGAAGGTATTTGAAATCATATGTGTACAGGAAATCAGATAGTAATGTCTACCCAGACACACCAGCAGACAAAGAAAAATTAGAAGAACAGTGAACAAAAATGGGTATAGCAGGGGAAAATCATCATTCCTGAGACATTGCCAGAAAGATAATTATTCTGAATATCTATTTTCTACAGAAATGCTACTATTCTCCAACTAGATTTTTCTACTCAAGTTTACATTCCCATGAATATGTCTTAAATGCAACAAACAATATTCTATGAGCTTTTGACACAATCATTAATTCTGAAAACTAAAGCAGTGTCTTTCTATACATGGTAGTCATTGTAATATTGCCTTTCTCCCATTTTAGTGGACTTGAGTGGAATACAAAACTTTATTTTGTGCATATATCAACTTGTTCTAAAACTTGAAAATAACTGGTCATAATACTACACTAACATATTGAGCTTCTGGTACACAACAAGTTTGTTTAACAGTGTTGAAACATGAACTAAGAATCATTAAGACAATCAGTTGAAGAAGAATGAGCTGTGTTTCATATATTCCCTTTTAAATAAATATCTTACATGTTACTGAGAAGTCTTGTAATCTACTTAACAACCCAGATGGTAAAGCTTTTATTCTCTAGAATTGAAAGGGCTTGAAAGTATTTTAGCTTATCATATGGTTTTACTTCATCTAATTCTGTCCAGGAGTTATTTTATATAAAACTAATCACCTTTCAATGACTAACTATAATTAACATTTAGTGGTAGCCAGCATGAGGGCTGTATCGTAAGAGGGGGGAATTGAAGAATTTAAGGGAAAGAAATAAAGATCCATAGAAGCATCCAGAATAGTTTCTATGTAGTGGGAAATGATTTAGTGTGAAGTACTCACAAAATGAGACAATTTCAATAATCTACTTTATGTGTTTCTATATTTACATGCTGCATGCTTGCTGCTAGCCAAAAAGCACAAACCAGTCAGAAGTTGACTGTGAAATCAGTTAGAGAATGCCAGCAATATGCTCCCTTTCTAGTCATTTAAACTAAGTTTAAAGAAATGTCATAAAATAAGCTCTTTAATAAATTTGTGTTTAATCATATTGATTTGCTAACAATAAGGTTTTTTTTCTTTTTTAGTTAAAGTTTTAAATGTTTTGTTAAAAGATGATTTTTTTTTTTGCTATTTTCCCCCAGTGTTTCTTTGATCTCTGTGACAGGACCAGAATCCTGGATTAACTTTAGCAGAATCATTATTTAACTATAAAAGCATTAAGCTCTAAATATTTCTCTTTTATATCCAATTTCCCATATGGAGAAAATATATATTCTTTGATTCTTTGGTAGAGTTTTGATTAAGAGCATGCCACATTGAATGCTATCATTCACTATGTTAATACTTTTTGCTATTAAGAAAAGTCTTATAAAACTTTAAGTTAAAGTTTGGGATGAAACTAAGAATGATCACAGAAAAGATAAATAAAGATTTAACTATTCCATATCAATAAGAAAACTTTTTTCTTCCTGTTTAGATGCCAAAATTGATAGATGTCAGAAAATGTTGAATTTACTATGAATGTTATGCCCTGTAATAATAATAATAATAATAAAAGATATATGACATCATTATCTGATAACTTTAGTAATTCAAAGGCTTCCAGGTTGTAGTGGCTGTTGTTGTTCTCTGAAACTTCCCACAGATAAATCTGACCTAGCTCTGGTTTATTATACCTGAATATAAATCTATAGTGACTCATTCTACCTTTTACCTTTTTTCTGAGATGATTTTTCAAAGCAATTTCAAACTTGAAGGGAATAAAACATGGGTACCTACTCAACTGAATGAATTTCTTCTACCAAACATTGCAGATTGACATTTTTTGCTATATTATTGCTTTAGAGAGTTTACTAGAACATCAGAAGGTGAAATGTCTTGTCCACAGTAATTCAAAAAAAATAAAACTTAAAGCAAAATCTTCCACTATCCTATACTGACTCTTAAAGTTAATAATAAAATCAAATATTTCCTTAAATTGTTGTCTAATGCTCTGAAGAAAGGCTTTGCATATAGGTGAGGTTCCATAATTTATTTTCTTTTTTTTTTTTGGTGACATTGTCTATTAATCGAACAGTTGCTTTTTTCCCTCTTTTGTTGCTGAAAATTTTTAGTGTCATCTGTTTTCTCTAAACCAGATAACAAGAAATCAAGATTCAACAAAATCTATTGGGTAAACTGGAAGCTGTCTAGAAAAAAATTGAATATAGATACATCCCATAGTGCATGCCAATTCAATCTCTGATAGGAATTTGATTTTAACCCAACAGATATTATAATAAACAAATTAGACTATAAATAATTAATTGAATGGAAGATGGTGGCAAGAAGTTAACATACTCCTAGAACTTTTTCCTGCCAAAGATAAATGAAGCTGGTATTTTGACATTCAAGTTACAGATCGCATCAATAAAAAGGTTTAAAGAAGTTCTCAATGGTAGACATCATGGAGGATCTCCAGTGAAGGTCCATCTCTTAGGGGGTAAGGGGAAGTAAAGCCCAGGAAGCAGGAGTGCAGGAAAGTCAACAGGAGTCTTTTAGCCACAGTGAAATCCAGGTCCCAACAGCTTGACAACAGCTGGTCCCAGCAGCTAGTTAGCATGAGCAGGAAAGATCCCAACCCCAAACCAAGTCTGAAACCTGGTAACACTGGGACAAAAGACAGGACACGGTTGGAAAAAAATGAAACATTGCTAAGTTGGAACCAAGACATAAAGGAGGAAACAAACCCTAGCAAAGGCCAGGCCCCAGGCAACATCCTGGCCAATGACAAGCCAGAGATCAGACCCAAACACCAGCAAAAACAAAACAAAACAAAAAATCTTTAATCTAGACTCCCTGTAACTCAAGGACAGATCTAAGACAACAAAGATGAGCAAAAAACTAAAAGAGTGCTCACTATAGATAACTATTGTATAGACAAAGATACTAACAATGTCATGTCTGAAGAAGTAATCAGTGAAAAATCACTCACAGGAGAAGGGTCAAAACAGTCTACAAATTGGATTCCAATACAAAAGCTCATTGAAGATCTTAAAAAAGAATTTAAAAACCAAAGAAGAGAGGAAGAAAAAAATGGAAAGAGGAAATTAGAGACATGCTGGAAAATTATGAAAAAATTACCAGAGAACTAATATCTTTAAATACCTTTAAAAAGGAAACACAAATGATAATTGAAAAAAACCCTAGAAATTAAAGTTGAATAAATAGAAACCAAAGAACCTACAAAACTTCAAGATTCCATAAAACAAAATAAAAAGCCTGAAAAATTTTAAGAAAATTTGAAGTATCTTTTAGGGAATGACCTGGAAAATGATCTGGAAAATAGATCCTGAAGAGACAATCTGCAAATCATCAGATTCCAAGAAAGTCTAGATCACAAAAAGAACCTGGAACACATCATGTGGGAAATTATGAGGGAAAACTGTCCAAATATACTAGAATAAGAAATCAATATAATCATTAAAAGGGAACCCCTCAAGAAAGAGATATAGAATAAAAACTCCAAAGGCTGTTATAGCCAAATTCTATGACTCTCAAATAAAGGAGAGAATATTGCAAGCAACAAAAAGACAACAATTCACGTAAAAGGAAACACAATCAGACTCACACAGGACCTATCAGTCTCAACAATGAAGAAGCTGAAGACTTGGAATATCATATATTTGGGCACAGAAGATCTAGGATTACAATTTAGAATGTAATACCTTGTAAAATTCAACTTATTCTGTAAGGGAAAAAGATGGATGTTCTGTGAAATAAAGGACTTTCAGAATTTCCTGACACCAGAACTGAATATAGTAGTCAAATGCCAAATACATAACTCAAGAGCTGAATAAAAAGGTAAATGAAAAGGGGAAGAAAAGAAACAAAACCAAACAAATGATATACAACCCTAAAAGGAAGATATAACACTTATAATTCTTGAGAACTTTACTTATCTCAGAATAATTAAAGGCTCAAATATAATTTAAGAGACTGAATTTAAATGATATGGGTATAGTTGGATCTTGTTTCTCCATTAAAGAGGGTTCAAGATTACATCACTATGTTTGAGGCAAAAAGCCGAGATGAAAATCAGGGGTGTTAACTCTAAAATAAAATATCTCATTATCCTTTGACTCCCTTTAATTCTGCTGTGCTGAGGAAACTTAACACTTAGTCTAATGAGGGCATAAGAAGTTGGATGGTGATGAGTCAGTGTCTCCCATAACATAAAATCATCTGTAAAGTTCTCATGTGAGACCTTCAAAGCCTCCCATTACTTTGAGATCCTTAAGATTCCTATACTTAATTAGATCAGAATTTGACTTAACCCATGCTTCACTTAACAAGGGCTTAAGTACTCAGGGTGTGGAGAAGAGGGTAAATTGTGAGAGAAAATAAATGGACCTGGGGGTAGAGGCACAAATAGTTCAAGAAATGATTTGGCTTTGGATGATACTTTGGCTCATGAAGAGGATTGTATGTCCTGGGATGGTACTTGAAAAGGGGATAAGGTAAAAAATTATTATAATTATAATATGATATAATTTGAAACAAAGCTGCTTATCAAACAATCAATCTTTGAAGATGCTTTGAAAACAATATTAATTTATCAAGCAATAAAATAATCAAGCTGTGACTGATGATACCTGATTAATAGTACTAGAGCAGTAAATAACACCAGATGAAGAAACACAAAGCTTTATACCTTTAGAGGGAAAGATGGGAAAATGTGAATGCTGAATAAATTCTATTCAATATATTTACCAAAAGAAGGAATAAGATACATGCCCACTTGCATTTAAAAATCCATCATAATCTACAGGGAAGGGAGAGATGGGGAAATAGAAAGATAAGAGAAGAAGGTGCTGATAAAAGGGAAGGCAAAAGTGAACATACAAGTGAAAAAGATGGAAGTTAAATTTTAAAAGAAATGTAAAAGGGAAAAGGGAGTAAAATTTTGGTGGGGAGGAAAAAGAGGAAAGGAAAGAGAAAAATATAAATGGAGCAAGATCGTATGGAGGGAAATATAGAATTAGTAATCTTAACTGTAAATGTGAATGTCTCAAATGTCTCATAAAACAGAAGCAAATATCAGATGGGATTAAAAATGAGAATCCCTCAATATATTGATTACAAGAAACCCAGTTGAAGCAGAGAGATACACACAGGGTAAAGGTAAAATGTTGGAGTAAAATATATTATGCCTCAGTTGAAAATAAAAATCAGTGGTAGTGATCCTGAACTCAGATAAAGTAAAAGCAAAAATCAATCTCATTATAAGAGAAGAAAAGGAAATTGAAAGTATCCGAATTGGCAATAAGGAAACAAAGCTTTCACTCTTTGTAGATGATATGACAGTATACTCAGAGAACCCAAGAAAATCACTTCTTGAAACAACAAATTCAGCAAAGTAGAAGGACATAAAATGAACCAACACAAATATTAGCATTTCTATATATATGAACAACAAAGCCCAAGAGCAGGAGATAGAAAGAGAACTTTCATTTAAAGTAACTATAGACAACACTATATATATGGATCTACCTCCCAAGACAAACCCAAAATTATAAAGCACTTTTCATTCAAATAAAGTCAGTACTAAATAATTGGAAAATGACAATTCTGCCCAAATTAAATTACTTATTTGGTGCCATCCAATCAACCTGCCTAATAAGTACTTTACAGAGCCAGAAAAAAAAAGAGTTACAAAATTCATCTGAAGCAACACAAGGTCAAGAATAGTAAGGGAACTAATGAGAAAAAATGTAAAGGAAGCTTGCCTAGCTCTACCATATCTGAAACTATACAATTAAGTTACAGTCATCAAAACTGCCTAGTTAAGAAATAGAGCAATGGATCAGTGAATTAGGATAGGTTCAAAAGAAACTGCAATTTGACAAAAAGAGTTAGGAAAACTGGAAAATAGAATGGCAAAAACTGGGCATAGATCTACATCTCAAATCCCACACCAAAATTAGATTAAAATGAGTACAAGATTTAGACATAAGGGGAGACACCATAAATAAATTAATATACCAAGAAAAACTCTATCAATCAGATCTATAGAAAGGGAGATAAATTTATGACTAAACCAGAATTAGAGTAAATTATAAACTACAAAATGAATGAAATTAAAGAATTCTTGAATGAATGAAATTAATGCTGCCAAAATTACAAAGAAAGCAGAAAGCTAGGAAACAATTTTCACAAGTAGAAATTCTGATAAAGGTCTCATTTCTAAAATATATAGAGTATTATTTCAAATTTTTAAGGTTGCCAATCATTCCTCAATGGATAAATGGTCAAAGGATATGAATACACAGTTTTCAAATGAAGAAATTAAAGCTATATATAATCATTTGACAAAATGCTCCAAATAATTTTATATTAGAGAAATGTGAATTAAAAGAACAATGAAGAATCAGCTCAATTCTATCAGAATGATCAAGCTGAGATAATGGGAAAATGATCAATACTGGAGAGACTGTGAGAGTATTGAGGCATTGATGCATTGCTGGTAGAGTTGTGAATAGATACAACCATTCTAGAAAGCAATATGGTATTAATAATGTTCATTCCCTTTAACCCATCAATTCCAATTCTAGGCCCATATCCAGACAAAATCATAAAAGTGGGAAAAGTTCCATCAGTTCCAGAATATTCATAGCATCTCTTTTTTTTACTGGTAAAGAATTGAAAATTGAGGAGATGCCCATCAATTGGGGAACAGTTATACATGGTACATGAATACTATTGAATTTTATTATTTTATAAGAAACCATAAATGATTGAACACTAGAGAAGCATGACATGAGTTAGTTACATTATCTGATGCTGCTGAGAAGACCAAGAGAACAATGTATACATTGAAACAACACTGTGAGATGAATAACCTTGATGGAAGTAACTTCTTTTAGCTGTCCAGAGAGCTAGGGCAATTGTATTTGACTGGATATGGGCTATATTCTCCCCATCTTGAGTAAGAAAAACAAAACAAAAGAAAATAGAACACACACACACACACACACACACACACACACACACACACAAACACACATACACATACCCCTATCCACACACATGCACAAACAGCTCTTCTGAATCTGATGAACACTCTAAAAATTATCTCATGTATCTCTTTCCCTTAATCCTAATTCTTCATTCTGAAAATTACTAATTTATAAACATGTTTATCAAAATATGCATGTATACTGCTAACTAGGCTGTTCACCACTGAGGGGAGGGGGGGAAGGTGGATGGAAATTTTGTAACATAAAATATATATGTGAATATAGATGAAAATAAATAAATGAACTTTACAAAAAAAAAGAAAAAAGGTCTGTTTTCTAAATTATATAGGGAACTGATACAAATTTATAGTACGATACATCCCCCACAACAGATGGTCAAATGAAGTGAATAAGCAGTTTTCAGAGATAGTTTTCCCAGTTATCAATTGTTGTTGTTCATTTTTCAGTAATGTACAACTGTTTCTGATCCATTCAAGGTTTTCTTTGCAGAGATGCAGAAGTAGTTTGACAATTACTTCTCCCAGATAATAATATGGAGTATAAATTGAGGCAAATGGGCTTGACTTTTTCAAAATCAGAGAACTAATTAAGTGTCTGGTCAGATTTGAATTTAAGAAGAGGAGTTTTCCTTTCTCTTGGTCTGGTATTCTATCCACTGTGAAACCTGAATGTCCTAGCAAGTAGGCTATCAGTGGACATATGAATTATTAATTACTAATTTACTAATTACTAATAATAGAAATTTTAATTAAAACAACTCCAAGATTCTACTTCATATCCCTAAGATTGACTAAGATGAAAAAAAAGGGGAAAATGCCAAATGTTAGAGGGGCAATACATTAATATACCTTTGATGGAGTGTTAACTAATTCAGTGATTTTGAGAAGCAACTTGAAATTCTGAGCCAAAAGTTATTAAATTATGCATACTCTTTAATTGCGCAAGAGTACCACCAGGTACTCTTCTAAGGTATATCTTCTAAGAGATCAAAGAAAGTAGAAAAAAGATGCATATAAAAATGCATAATTGCAGTAGCTTTTTTGTGATGACAGAGAATTAAAAACTTAGTGGGTAACTCATAAGTTTAGGAATGACTGAAAGCATTATGAGATATATATATATATATATATATATATATATATGTACAGTGGAATGCTACTGTGCTGTAAAAATAATTCATCATGGATGAAATTCATCAGAGAAATATAGGAAGACTTGGATGCCCTGATACTGAGTCAATTGAGTAGAAAAAAAGGCAACAGTTCATATAATAACAAAAATATTATAAGGAAAAATAATTTTTAGAGATTTAGGAACTCTAAACAATACAGTTATTTATCATTCAAGAAAACTACAAATTAAAGCTGATGTTCACATCCTAATAGAAGGCTGAGGTTTTCTTAGATATATCCAAAATGAGAATGTTTTACATGAATACACACACACACATATATGAAGTTTTCATTTTTCTTTATTTCTCAATTGAGGGGTGTGGTGGTCAAGAGAAAATGTGTTTCTCAAAATAAAAATAAAATTTAATTAATAAATTCCTTAGGTAAAAGTACTGATGAGAGTATATCTCCAAGCATAAGGGATTTTAATTTTAATGCAATAATTTTATATTTCTTTAATTCATTGTATGATAGATATATTCTTTGGGATTAAATTATTTCACCTTCATTTAAAGTTGAATGTTGTTCTCAAAGATTCTTTAACCCACGCATCTGGTTTTTTGGTTGTGATCAGTAAAAATCAGATTCATATTTCTGCTTTCTACATGTTTGTGAGATTTTGTTCCTCATACATAATTAGTTTCATTTTAAAAGGTATGCAAAATGAAGAAATATGTATTTAACTCTTAATTTCTGTTCAGCAATTGCCATAAATCATTATTAGGTATTTTTTTTATGAAATACAATCAAGGTCTTTACTTTTTCATCTATCAGATTTGACTAAGTCTGAAAGGGGCACCTTAAGTGCCAAACTCAGAGTTTTGTCCATTTCCCTCATTCAGTTGAATTTTCTTTTAATTACTTAGATGCTGTGATTTGGTGAATATGTAAATATTTATGCAATTATTCTTATCTTTGATGCATTTAAGCATAATGATTTCCTTGATTATCTCTTAAACATGCCACTTTTTACTTTACCATTAAGAGCATAACTACTACCTATGTTTAAAAACAATTATTTCACAGAATTATGTGTTCCATGTACATATATATATATATATTTATATATATGCAAATATCTATCTCTATATATTTTGCATATGTACATTTCTGTGTAGGCATATATGTATACACAGAGATGTACATATATGTGTATGTTTATTTATGACAATAATTATGTATGATACCATAGGAAAGATGAATGTAATCCTATTTTACAAAAGACATTTTGAAAATCAAAAATCCAAGGAGAAAAATTATTCCAGAGTTCACAAGTTGGTGATATGATTGGAAGTGTATTTCTGGAAATTTATTTGGCCTTTTGGAATGTATTTGACTGGATATGGGCTATATCATCCCCATCCAGAGTAACAAAAACAAAACAAAAAAAACCAAAACACACACACACACACACACACACACACACACACACACACACACACACACACACACACACACACACACACCATCCACACACATGCAAAAACAGCTCTGTTCCTTGAAAACATCCTTTGATTGGAACAGAGAATCCACATGAGGTATATTAATTCTCCTTGTGGTGATATAAGTAAACAAGGTCAAGTCTTTTTTTTACTTGCTCTCCTGATCCTTTCATCAGAGACTTCAGTAGATGATTAGAGAAAATTTGGAATTAAGCATTACCTGGCATTCTAGAAATCTATAGCAGGAGGGAAAGCCAGAAGGCTAAAGTTGTTCAACTAATCTCTGGGCTTTGGATCTTCCCTCTTCTCCTCCACTAATCACCAAGCTTTCATTGGGTTGATGAGGAGGGTGGCCTTTTCCCTTCACCTTTTTATTACTTTGTTTCTGATGTTTGATTTCTTAAATTGAACAAATGCAAGGTAAGCTGTCTTATCAGTACTAGTTTGGTTAAGACTGATGAACTTGCTAAAAGTAAAATATTTTTAAGAGTGGAATAAGAAACAAAATTGTCAGGCAACTCTTAAATCCCATACAAAGAATAAATTAAAGTGTGAAGACAAGGCTTATGCTAATTTAACTAGGTTCTTGATAAACTATTCAGCAGGCAAGCAGTAACCACAACCTGCCAGTTGTTATTTTAGAGGCGAAAGAATCTTATTCACTAACTATAAAATAAAATATATAAATGTGTATGTTTGAGCTGACAGTTTTATGTAGAAATCAGGTTAATGAGGCCTTACTGCCACATGTTAGGAAGGTACTGTTGCATGCCAATGGAATTATCTCTTTCACTTCCATCACCTTAATTTTGCCTGAAAGATGGTTATGAAACTTTGTCTTTTTGAAAGAACTTTTCAATAACAATGCAGAGAAAAAGGGAAAAGCAAGGAGAAAAGAAGAGAAAGCTAATAAATGAAAAAAGAACAGAATGGGAAGAGAGGAAGTAATGTAAGGAGGGAAGAAAAGAATTAAATGAAAGAAGACTAGAGAGAAGCAGGAAATGCAAAAGGAACAATATTTCTTGTGGGTGAACAAAAGGGAGGTAAAGAAGAAAAGAGGAGAGGAAATAGATGCTATCTTTTTTTCTTGGAAACTCTTTTCAATAAAGAAAAAATTGACTAAACTGCTTGTCTTTATCTTATATAGACAACACAAAGAAAATTGGAAGAAATAATTACAAAAGAGAACAGTTCAGTAGAAATCATGGTCTTATGACAAGGTCGCCATTCACCAGCTGTGTTTTTTTCCCATGTAACACTAAATACGGTTGCTCACATTCCTTTACTATCTTGGTCACCCTCTATAACTTGTCTTTATTCTACAAAATGTACACAAGACACACATTCAGTATATACTTGTTCTTTAACTTTGCTTCCTTTATATCATTCAATAAACCGTAGAGTTCATTTGTAAAATTTCAGAAATAAAATCAAAATCTCAGATTTAAAAGTGACCTTAGTCATTTTAAGATCACCGAATCATTTTAGTTGGACATCTAGCCAAAAAACAAATAATAATAATAATAATAATAATAATAACTGTCTAATTCAGTTTTTTCCTTGAAAACATCCTTTGATTGGAATAAACTTCCTCTTGAGGCATTCATATGCATTCAAATAGACTTATTCAATGTCTGTTTGGTATGATTTGTTTGGTTTTGTTTTCTACATGACATTTAGACTAAATTTGTATATTGGCTCCTTCAAATACTAGTCTTAATTTTTGTCCTCAGAGACCAAGAAGAAACATCTAATTCTTCTTCCATATAATAGATCTTGAATTGTGTAAGAGCATTCATTATTTTCCTCACCTTTTTTTTTAAATTCCTATTTCCTTCAATGGATTCTTGCAGGGTCAGATCTCAAAGATCTTAATCATCCTGATTGTTTTCTTATGGACACTCCAAATTCTTAATGATTTTTTTTAATTCGGAGGGGACCCTGGAAGTGATTACAAAACCCTAAATGTAGTTTAACCATGATAATGGTACCATTAACTCTCTAATATACTATACCTCTCTAAATGAATCTTAAGATAGAATTCAAAAGTTTGCTTGTAATATACATGTTAACTCATTTCATGTATGAAATGCACTTAAAACCCCCAGATGAACATTTTTCCAGGCAGGTCTCTCTTGCTGATGAAATCGAATTTTAATCCCACATATAATACTTTATATATTTATACCCATCAAATTTCTTCTTGTTCATTTCAGAAATGTATTGTGTCTCGGGGAAAAAGGACTCAATATGATTGGGAGATATATCTTAGTTCTGCCGTTTCTTAGCTGTGTGAAGTTGGTCATGTCAAAAATTCACAGTCTGGGATTCTTAATATATAAAATGAAAACATTAAACTAGATGACCTTTAATTTTTCTCTCATCTCATTACCCATATACTACATTCTACTTCTTCACTAAAAAAACATATATGTCTCTCTTCTTGATTTAACTTCATGGAATTACAACTTATCTCAGCTTCAAAACTCCAATGTGAGACTTTTCCTGGTGTTCCTAGCTGCTGACTTTATCTTGCACAAAATTATGTTATACCTCTGTATATATTCTTTTCATTTACTTTTTTTCTCTAGGTTGATTCTATCTCTATTTCTAAAATGGAGATTATAGCATTCACCTCACAGGTTGCTGGAAATGAATAAGATGTTTTGCTGCATAGAATAACCTGACACATAAATTTTAAAGTACTGTCTTTCTCTGGTATCTTTTTTTTCCCTGTCCCCACTTCAACCTTATAGTGTTTCTCTTGAGTTCATTGGCCCAGGACAGTTACACCATTCTATCTGCCCAAACTGATTTATTCTTTGTTCTATCTCTTCTGTAGCTTTGTTTCAAATAAAGTTTCATTGAAGTCTTTCATTTTTATATCAAAACACTTTATGAATATAAACCAGCTGAATCCTCCCTTTATAATCAAGTAAAACTATCATTTAACCAAAACAAGTGATATATTGATGCCTCTGACAATGTAGGGAACATCCTGTTTTTTAATGTTCTATTTTCCTCATCTCTTCCTGCTTAAGTTCTCAAACTTTTCATCCCTGTATTAAATCTCTATTTTCATTTGCAATTCCAAAGCTGGCAAATGCCCTGCTCCTGCCACTCACCTTCATGATCCCTTCTCTTTCTTCACTTTATTCTATTCTTCAAAAGAAAGTCCATTGTAAAAATATTTTTCAAGAGCTGTATGATAGGAAAGTGAAATGGATTATTTCTATTGAAAGAGTAATTATGGAGAGATACATTCATTTAACTTATCATTTTGCAATAATTAGGGTTGATCTTCAGGGAAGAATAGTGAAATGATAGTGACAAATAATGTGAAAAGGTATGCACTAGTCTTCATACCTTTAATATGCATAGTGAAAAAACTCCATATACATAAGGATTCATATCTTTAATCAAAGGGTAGTCTATATTCATTTTTTTGTTTTGTTTTTTGCTTTTTTTGCATGGCAATGGGGTTAAGTGACTTGTTCAAGGTCACACAGCTAGGCAATTATTAAGTGTCTGATTTGAACTCAGGTACTCCTGACTCCAGGGGCAGTGTTTTATCCACTGCACCACCTAACCTCTCCAGTCTATATCCATTTACAGGATATGTTGGAAGAGATACACAGAATTAAATCTTCATATTATTGTAAATATCTAAAGAGCTTTAATCCTTTCATCAGAAATCAATAGTGTTAAGTTGATTGGGAAGAAGAATAAACACATATTGATTTTTTTTCTCAATGAAAGAAGCAAAAGTTTCTAATACAATTTGGGGAAATTTTCTGTAGCATTTGGGTTCTTATAGTGAGTCATGATAATGGATATGAAAGAAATCACAGATTCTCTCTGGATTTATGATCAGACAAATAGCGTGCTACTTGGATTCTAAGTATCTATGAGCCATAAGCTTTTTCTTCCATTCTGTCAAGCACTAAAACTTTTAGTTCTAAACAGCTTACTGTATATTAAGGAATGTCCATGTTTAATAATTAATATAAATTTGCTATAAGCATGATAAATTCCAGTACATCCTCTTCTACAGATAGTTTTCTCAAATTGATTCAACTGACAGATGTCCATAGTCACATACTGACTCTCTTTTTGGAATTTTAAATGTAATCAGACCAATAACTAGGAACTTGGCTAATTTCTTTTGAGATATTTATGACTAAGATTCAATTGATGGAATCCTAAAGTTTAGGTGCCTACTCAAATTGAGAATGCCAACTTAAAGTCATCTCCACTGAATTCATTTTCTTTCTTTCCAGTAGTCTCTCTGTAGGTCACTCTTGCCCTCTTTGTCATGACTGCAACTTCTTTTATTGTTACCACAAATGTTCTGATAATAACTATCCTGTTTTCCCAGTCCTTAAAAAGTGGCAAATGTTATCTAGTTTAATGTGGTCTTAAAAGAGGAAAAAGTTTGCATCAAGGAAAAATAGGATTATCTCAAGCCACACTTGCCTAGAAAGCTATGAACACATAACATATTGAGATAAAGGAAAATATACATTCCACTTTTATAAAATATAAAGTTTATGGTGAAGAAAAGAGTAACTTTGATGTTAATCAGAAATGCTTTTAAAAAACTTTACTGGGCTATTAGATGTTTGAACTAAGCTAAGTTTGAACATTCCATGCTACTATGTTGACAAAAAGCACCATGTCTTGTTTCATTCATAGGAACATAGGAACATTAGAACTGAAAGAGTTTAGAAATAATCTAGGTTATTTAACTCATTTTCTAAATGAAGAAATGGCAGCTTTGGAGAGATTAAGTGATTTGCCAATGGTCACATGGTTAGCAAATAACAGAATAAAGATTTGAATTCTGGATCTCTGATGATAAATACAGCACTCCAATCTTTGTACCACACTGCCTTAATGGATATTTGTTGCATAACGACCAGCATATAAAGGTTAATAAAACTTGGCGAACATAAAGTCATCTAGATTGTCAATGACTGATATTTCCTATTCATTTCTGATTCATCTAGGGTAGCATAGTACAGTGGATAAGATGATGAATATGAAGTCAGAAAGACCTGAATATAAATCATGCTTCCAATACACAATAATGATGTGACCATTACTGTCAAAATCTCACTGAGTCAGAGTTGCACTGTCTCTAACATTGATATAATCATACTTGGTTGGACTAACTACCTCACAACACTGTGGGGGAGTAAAAGGTTTATAAAACTAAAACCATTAGACATACATAATGTTAGAAATTGGGTTTTTGGCATTCTATAAACAAAATGTATATTATTTGACTGTCTTCACCTTAACTCTAATATTTATCTAGCAATCTATAAAATTCAAACCTCATAACCTGACATTTGTCTGGTCCACATCAGTGAATTGTATTGTCCAGAGAAAACTCTGTTATTTCTATCTACTAGAGTACCATTTAACAAATTACTATTCTGTTTCTCAGAAATGTAGCAGTGCAAACTATCAGAGTTAATGCAACTTCCAGAATACTTAACTTATTGAATGAGACAGAATGAATCTTAGGGAATATGATTCATGGATTACACAGAATAATAGGAAAATAATTGTAATGACATTCATTGTTATTATTATATTATTTAATAGGTAAAAAGAACAACTATGAATAATATAAAACTATTTTTTCCCTGAGACAAGGGAAAAGTTTGAGATGAGACAAAATACAGAATCTCAAAATCTAAATGGTGGCAGTGACCTCAGAAGATATCATATAACTAAAACTTGAGAAATAATCTTCTCTATAATATGGAAGTCAAGAGATTATGTTGTCTTTACTTGGAGACTTTCAAAGGTGCTGTAACTTTGTTCCAAACTAATTCATTAATGAAAATAAAATTTGTCATTGACATATCAATGGAATAATGAAGACATCTAAAGCTGGAAAAAAGAATTTGTCTGTATTTGGAGATGGTATCATCTTCCTATGTGCTTCTCTGTAAATACCCTAGTTGTCAGGGTCATCATTTACACATATTTCTGGGTCCCTTAGTAGAATGTAATGTCATTATAGTTTAACTAAAAGCACACTCTGACCAGTTTTCAAAAACAGGCTAGTAATTGCTAAATAATTAAAATTGTAGATAAAACATGGCTCCTTAGAGAAAAATAGTTGACAGAATTAAAGAATAAGGCTTAGTTAATCCTGTTCCTTTGTCTTATTCTACTTGGTCATATAAACATAGTCAAAGTAAAAATTTGATAAAAAAAAATTTGATACCTCTAAAATTAATCTAGTTTGATTAAATATGTCAGCAATGAGTATGTTTCAATAACCTCAACTAAAATGGTTGTTTTGTTAAAAGAAGGAAAATGGTATTGCTATTTCTGTCAATGAATAGCTGGTTGATTGCAACTGATCCATTCCTCTTTTTATTAATGAGTCCTGACAATTTCATTAGACTAATGTGCATTCATTGTACTTTAATTCTCCTGATGAGCTCGTCATTCAGTTCGCCCTGGAATAACAGCAAAATTGTGAGGAAGGTTAAATGAAAGTAAAACCATAAAGAAATGAAAGAATTGTTGGCATGTTGACTTAGCTCCAACAAATACCAAAAAGCAGAAAGAAAGACTGTCAGATTATAAAACATTATCCTTTAACTGTCTCTTTTGTTGTACAAAATATGGAATTTTGCAGGCAATAAGCTTATATGGAACTGATAAATTAAATTAAATAGGCAATTGGCCCAGGATATCTATTTCTTTCACTTTGTGAGAGCTAATTTTCAAATGCCAAATCAGGTTCCTACAAATTTTCTGAGTTCTGCATAGCTTAGAAGATATTTCACACTCAAAACATGCCTGTTTAGTGCATATTCTGTATAAGACAATATGGTTGTTTTTATGAGAGATATACTGTGTAAGACATAATGGATGCTCTCGAGGTGCTTACAACTTGATAAAGAAGGCAAGGTGATTGCCCAAATAACTAAAGTGAAAGGTAATAAAAAGTATTTAAGATTGTATATATATATATATATATATATATATATATATATATATATATGTGTGTGTGTGTGTGTGTGTGTGTGTGTGTTTATATTATGTATGTATGTTTATGTACATTTTATATATGTTAATATTATGTATGTATATTTATGTATATTATATATATATTAAATGCTTAAGACTACAGGCAAAAGAGCTAAATAAAAACTAAGAATTTATTTGGAGTAATAAAAGAGCTAGAACATCAAAGAAATAAAAATATAGACATGATTAAAATGAATTAGCCCTTCCAAAGGTCAAAATGTATTATATTATAAAGCAACAGTAACCAAAGACATTTTGTACTGGCTAAAATAAAGAAAGAACAATAGATCAGTATGAAAGTCTTGGGAAAAAAGTACTGGGCAGCTAGGTGGTGCAGTGGATAGAACACCTAGAGCCAGGAGGACCTGAGTTCAAGTTCAGCCTCAGACAATAATTACCTAGCTGTAAGACCATGGTCAAGTCACTTAACCCATTGCCTTGGGGGGAAAACAATAAAAATGTATTAGAAATAATAAAATGCAAAATGCAAAATTCAATTACCATTAAAATATATTACCTAAAGAATAAATCTATTGATTAGAACCTTTAGGAAAACTGGGAAAAAACAGTTTAATAGAATTTATACTTAGACTAACATTGTACAGAATAAATTCTCAAATAATATTTAATCTATTTTACAGGCCACATAATCAAAAATTAGGAGAAAAAGGAATCACATGCACAAAAATACTAATAACACCACTTTTTGTTATGACAAAAAATTGGAAATTAAAGAGATACCCATCAGTTGGGGGGAATGGCTGAACAAATTGTGATATATGAATGTAATGGAATACTACTGTTCTATGAGAAATGATGAACAAATAGATTTCAGTAAAACTTGGAAAGACTTACATAAACTGATATGAGTAAAACTGAGAAGAACCAGGAGAACATTGTATACAATATTTAAAACATTCTGTGATGACCAATTGTGATAGACTTAGATCTTTTAAGCAATAAAATTATCAAAGATAATTATGAAAGACTTAAGATGGAAAATTTCATGCATATTCAGAGCAAGAACTATAGGTCTGTTTTATTTTTGCTTTCTCTTTCACGTGTTTTTCCCTGTTGTTCCTTTTCTTCTTTAACAATATGACAAATAATAAAATATGTTCAACATGGTTGTGCATGTTTAACCTGTAAGAAATTGAATGCTGTCTTGGGAAGATGGAAGGCAGAGTGGGAGGGAGAAAATTTTATAAGAAGTGAATGTTGAAAATTATTCATACATATAACTTAAAAAATGAAATACCATTAAGATAAAAAAGAACTGATGCAGTATTAATACAAATTAAAATTTTACTTTTTAATTTTTCTTGGAATTTTTAACTTTTTGACATAACTGATATAAAATATGTTTTGTATGACTATGCATATATGATCTCAATGTGACAGGGAGAGAGGGGAGGTGATAAAAGTATATGAACAATCAGTTTTCAAATTGAGAATTGAAAACTATAAACAAACGTATGAAAGAATGCTTAAAGTTACTAATTGTAAGATAAGTGCAAATCAAGACAACCTAAATAACAAAAGTTAAATAAGTGAGAGAGGTTCAAATGATATCAATGCCCATTGATAATATGTTTTTACCTAGGAGTTGACTGATAAGAAGATATGTTAGATTATAATTAGAGCAGATAATAAGTCTAATTATAGTTTGGAGGATATGAGGCAAAGAATCAGAAAATTGACTGGGGGCGGGGGGAGGACAGAGCTTATACGGCAGCTTGAGAACAGTCTCCTGAGTGCTATCTCCAAAATATTCCAAACAACTTAAATTTATGACTCTAAATTTCTGAGAGACAGAACCCACAGAAAGTTCCAATGAAGCAATTCCCTAGCCCAAAGAAACCTGGAAGAAAGTGGGAAGGATCACACTGGACCCAAGGAGCTCCAGCCTTCTGGGAACAGACCATAGGGTGCCTGGTTCCCTGGCAACACCAGCTCCTGGCAGCAGCAGAAATTACCTGACCTGCCAACCTAGGGAACACCAAACACAACTTGGAAGATCAGTGGAGAAACCTCTGCCATAGTGAGTGGGAGCCAGCATGGCTCTCAGCAGAGCTGTGGCCACCAATGCAGTCCAGATGCCAGGAAACAGAAGCAGGCTCATAGAGAAATCCAGCAGGGAACACCTGGAAGCTGCTTCCAGAACCCTCAGCCCACAGAAGTTATGGAGGTGGGGGAAGATTGTTGAGGTCTCTCCTCTGTCCCTGGGACAGAACTCTGTGGCTTTGTCCATATTCAGACCTTAGTCACAGTCTTGGCCCCAATACTGCCATAGCAGAGCAAGGACCCTCCTCACAGCTCCAGGGCAATGGGGTGTGCTTGTGGGCATCCACAAACAAGAGCACAGGCCAGGAGAGTGCAGTCAGAGCCTCTCATAAGATCTTGAAGGCACTGAGTTCAATGCAGGCATGACCCAATAATACTCAAAA
This sequence comes from Macrotis lagotis, assembly GCF_037893015.1. Lineage (NCBI taxonomy): Eukaryota > Metazoa > Chordata > Mammalia > Peramelemorphia > Peramelidae > Macrotis > Macrotis lagotis. The sequence continues at coordinate 163,344,426 of NC_133666.1, read as the reverse complement.
ACTCAGGAAGCACCCCAAAACTAGGGCACAGGCTGGGGAAATGAGTAAACCAAAAAAAAGGAACCTAACCATAGACAATTACTTTGGTCCAATGGAGGATCAAAACACACACTCAGAAGATGAGAAAGTCTAAGCTTCTGTATCCAGAGCCTCTAAGCAATAGAGGAGTTGGGCTCAGGTTATGATAGAGCTCAAAAAAGATTTCAAAAACCAAGTAAGGTAGGTAGAGGGAAAATTGGGAAGAGAAATGAGAGAGATACAGGAAAAACATCAAAATCAAGTCAGTAGTTTAGTCAAGGAATCCAAAATTGCTGAAGAAAACAAGTTAAAAACCAATTTTGGTCAAATAGAAAAAATCTGTCCAAAAGATAATGAAGAGAAGAATACCTTAACAAAACAGCATTGGTCATATGGAAAAGAAGATAAGAAAGCTATTTGAAGAAAACAACTCCTCCAAATGTAGAATGGATCTAAAGAAAGCCAATGACTTTGCAAGAAATCAAAAGACAATAATACAATAATAAAAGAATGAATAACTAGAAAAAAATTTGAAATGTTTCACTGAAAAAAAACTGACCTGGAGAACACATCCAGAAGAGACAATTTAAAAATTATTGGGCTACTTATAAGTTCTGATCAGAAAAAGAACCTTGACCATGTTTTTAAAGAATTTCTATAGGAAAATTGTCCTGATATCCTAGAAGAAGAGGGTAAAATAGAAACTGAGAGAATCCACCTATGTCCTCCTGAAAGAGATTAAAAATAATCTACAGTAATGATATAGTCAAGTTCCAGAAATCCCAAATCAAAGAAAAAATATTACAAGCAGCCAGAATGAAACAATTCAAATATCGTGGAGCTACAGTCAGGATTACACAGGATTCAGCAGCATATATATTAAGGGCTTATAGGTCTTGGAATGTGATATTCTGGAAGGCAAAAGTGTTTGTAATGCAACCAAGAATTAACTACACAGTGAAAACAGAGCATCTTTTTCCAGGGGGAAAACATGGGCTTTCAATGAAATGGGAATTTCAAATGTTCCTGTTGAAACAACCAGAGCTAAACAGAAAGTTTGATCTCAAAGTACAGGACTCAGGTGAAACATAAAGAGGGTGAATGAGAAGGGTAAAATATGAGGGATGTAATGATGATGAATTGCTTTTATTCCAGCATGGGAAGATGATACTGATAATAATCATATGAGCTTTCTGACTTATTAGAGCAACTAGAAAGAACATATGTGAGACAAGTCATAGGACGGTGCTGAATATTGTTTAATATATTTTTAATAGGGAGTCAATGGGTGAAAAGGAAAGGTACTGGGAAAAGGAAAGGAGAGGTAGAATAGACTAAGATATTTCATGTAAAAGAGTCAAGAAATAGCTTTTTCAGTGGTATGGAAGGAGGGAAGTCAAGGTGGGGGGGGTGAAAGATCTTTCATTCTCATCAGAAATGACTTGGAGAGGAAACAACATATACACTTAATAGGGTATAATTCATACATACATAATATATACAAGAATAGGGCATACAAATCTAAAAGAAAAAGTCGATGGGGAAGTGGATGGGGGGATGTAGGTGATAGAGGAAAGGGTAGATCATGGGAGAGGATAGTCAAATATAACACACATTCTCTTTTTTTTTAGGTTTTTGCAAGGCAAATGGGGTTAAGTGGCTTGCCCAAGGCCACACAGCTAGGTAATTATTAAATGTCTGAGACCAGATTTTAACCCAAGTACTCCTGACTCCAAGGCCAGTGCTTTATCCACTGCCACCTAGACGCCCCCACACTTTCTCTTTTTCTTTTTGCAAGGTGGTAGGATATGGTGACCTTTCCAGGACTACGGGCCTGGTTGGTTGCTGAGTCTCTGGGGTAGGATGTAGGCTTGCGGTCCTCTGGCCCCAGGGCCAGTGCTCTGTCTGTTGTGCCATATGGCTGCCCCACAGCACACTTTTGAAGAGGGACAGGGTGCAAGAAGAGAGAAAATATAATAAATGGTACTGGGGAGGAATGGATTGAGTGAATTACAATCAGCAACAGCAACTGTGGGAAAATGTGGAAGTAGTTTCTATGATGGTTTTATGATAAAGCATATGATCCACCACAGAGACAGAGCTGATGGTATCAGAACACAGACTGAAATACATTTTTTCTCTTTCTTTCACCTCATTTCTCATGAGGTTTTGTTTTTATTTTTGTGGGGGTAGTGGGGATTATGATTACTCTTACAACAAGACTGTTTTACTAATGTGTAAATAAATAAAAATTTAAATTTAAAAAATTAATTTAATTTAAAAAAGTAAACTAACTATAAGAGGGGATATATTGAGACAGAAAAGAGAAAGATAATTTTATTGTTTTGATTAATTGGCTTTAGCAACCAGAAGGAATGGGATAAAAGACCCAAATTTTGTCATTTCAAGGAGTAAAGTCTTTGCAAAGTTTGGATTTGTAAGAAGAATGTTTATGTTTCCATCAAAAATTAGAACAAGAATGACAACTATATATTATAAGATATAGTGAAGGAGAAAAGAGGGTACTCATGATGAAATTACTCTAATTCAGTAGTAAATTAAGAAATGAAAATTATAGATGAAAGCAAGAAAGAATGCATAGTATGAAGACCTTGAGGAGAAAATTTAGAAGAGCTACTGTAACAAATGTAGAGTATCAGCAAGGAAAGAGTAAAAGAATGAACTCTCTGCAGTCATAGTTCAGATGAGATAACATAAATTTGCAGTAAATATTGTCAAATCTTTTAAACAAATTCCTCCTGCACCATTCATTCACTGATAAATAGTAGTGGAGGAGGCAGATATTAAAGGTATTGCTAGACTGAATTTTGTCAAGCAATGAACAAGAAATTCAAGCTAGAAAGATGGAGTAGAGTTGATTAATAAAATAAAATGTTGACACCAGGTAAGGCAATAGGTGAAACCAGAGAATGAGGTGACAGTTTGAGAAAGTACAGGAATGACAAAGGTAAAAGCCTCAAAACTATATATCAGATTTATTTAGAGATGAGTGAATATTCTAGATTAGAAAAAGTATAGTGCAGAAAAGCTAAAATGTGAGCCAGAATGAAAATTTTTGATACCCAGTCTAAGAAGTTCTGATTTTATCTGGTAGCAAATAGAGAGTCATTGAAGGTTTTTGGACAGAGATATTGAATTTTCAAAATTTCAAATAAGGTGGTTTGAAGCAGAACAGAAAGTTGATAACCATTGGGATTCTATTACTATGGTTAATACATGAGGAAGACAAGACCTGAATTAGAGTTAAGTGGGAAAATGGAAAGAAAAGAATATATAGCAGAAATATTAGAATGGAATAACCAAGAGTAATTGCAAGCAGAGTAATATAGGAATTTTTTAACATAAAGTAATATTTTTTAGCCTTTTAACAGGTTTCCAGATAGAAATAGTGCTTTAGAAAGAAGAATTTGTGATGCAGGATTCAGGAGCATGGAGAGGATGAATTCAATTGTAGAAATTTTAAATTCAATTTAACAACATCTTTGCATTCTCACTATATATGTAGTTGTACTAGATAACAGAAATATAAAGACAAAAATAAGAACTAGACTCTTCCCTCAAGGAGTTTATATTCAACAAGGGAATATAGTATAAAGAAAGATGAATAATTACAAAAATAATTTTAGGAGGATTATATTGATAGGTGCTAATCTTGGAAAAGAACTATTATATTTAAATCATGCCTCAAACACTAGCAGTCATTTAATTTCCTTGAGACTCAGTTCCTTACTTAATAACTGAAAATGTTATCAGTATTTAGCTCATATGCTTGTTATGAAGAAAAATTATATAATGAGAACGGGTTACAGAAACGACTGTCTATAGGAAGTAATACGAGAACTAAGCCTTAAAGAAAACAAGAAATTCCAAATGGTAGAAATTCATTCTTTTGCAAAAGTGGAGGGAGAGGATCAAAATTATATGTAGTCAATAGGATAGTTTAACATAAATAAAGACTGGGTGCAGGGGACTGATGCAAAGTTTCTAAAGAGGTAGGTGAGAGTAGGATAAAAGTCAAACTTAGGAGTTAGTATTATCTTAGAACCACTAAAGATTTGTTAAGGCATATTGCTGATGGACTATTATATTCCAAAGCCATGATTATATCCCATGTGATTTTGAGCATGCATTCCCAAATGAATTTAGTCTCCAAAGTTTAACTAAATCTTATCTTTAGGCTCTAGGAATACAGAAATCAGGAATATAAGGAATCAGTGCCAATTTTCTAATTCCACTCATATGTTTCTTTTCTTTCTTTTTTTGCAAGGCAATGGGGTTTAGTGATTTGCCCAAGACCACACAGCTAGGTAATTTTAAGTGTCTGAGGTCAGATTTGAACTCAGGTATTCCTGACTCCAGGGCTGGTGCTCTATCCACTGTCCCACCTAGCTGCACCCCCCCCATATACTTCTAATTCCCCTCTAATATATTTCCCCAAGTTTATTAGTTAAGAATCATATAAGTAGTTTTTCTTTGTTTTTTAAGAAAAGGATACTTATTAAACAGTTTATAGAAAACATTCAGTCAAAAATGGGGATGCTCAAGAATCTCTCCTTACGAATGGTGAATTTGCATTCAATTCGTCCTTGGGTCCTGATGGAGACAGCTGATTGAGAAACTCCATTTAGGTACTAATGGGAAGATGGGAAGTCCAAGATACTCTATATGTTTTGAAACTGAATGGTCTTATTACGGTCAAAAGGGGAAAGAAGAGAGAGAAGCCCAAATTCTGAAGGTATATTCATTCCTCCTACTTCCCCACTCTTCTTTGTTTCTTACACCAGTAATTTTTACCCTCAGAGATTATACTGGTAAAAGCATCATCCCATTTCTAGAATTTAATGTAATCTCAATTTGCTTAATAGTTTTTAGATAATCCCTGTGACATGGATAAGTTTATTCAAACCAAAAATATTATTGTGCAAGCAAAGACTATTCAACAATTATTCTAAGTAATATGAAAGATTGATTTATTGATCTAGACATGCTCTCACTCATATAAGGTTCATGGCTACTAATACACATGAAAATCAAAAAAACCCAAAATTTCTCTTTGAGTTTGAAGAAATCAATGAAAATAAATCTATTGATGTATATCAAAATAAATTGAAATCTGATTCAATAGGGGAAGATGGAAAAATTATATAAGGAGAATTTTGTGTGTTCTATTTGATATTATGTCAGTTGGGGCTCAACAGCCCTATAAATATGCATTGTCACAAAAACTTAATAAGCATGTTAGATGACTGAATTTATGGACACTAGACCTGAAGTCAGAAATTTCACTTCAAACACTTCTTTTAAACTGTGTAATTTTGGGAAAGTCATACCTTTTTGCCTCAGTTTTCTCTTCTGTTTAACAGATATAATAATAATAGTATCTTCCTCCTAGGGTTCTTCAGAAGATCAAGTGAGACAATATTTATAAAGCTCTTTAAAAAAGTGTTATGCAAATGTAAACTACAGTTGTTCTTTTTATTTTATTACTACTAGTAGTAATTATATTTATTATTATTCTCAATATAATCATTATAGCCATGTTTATGTTCTATTCACATTTCTTTGTTTAAAATATTCCATTTCAATTAGTTTTCAAGTCAATAAAATACCATGACCACCATCACCTTCCTCTTCTCCTTCAAATAATTATCCAGAAAGCTTTAGGCTGAAGCTCTGCCTTATGAAACTAAGTACAATCCTTGAGTACAATCCTGCTAAAGTGGAATTAAGGAATTTATTGGAATAATGGAACAGGCCTGACATCAGTCAGATTTTTGAAATTGTTGGAATTTATCTTGGACTCTCATCTCCCTTTTTGGTCTATATCTCCCTTCTGGTTATAGAATCATTGAGCAAAAGTGAATTTTCAAATTATCTTACCTGCCTTCTTTATTCTTTCTTTCTCAGAACTTTCTCCCCAGGACCTCAGTTGCTAGCAGCATTTCCTGACTTGTTTTCCTCAAGTTCTATATCCCCTTGCTACTTACTAACTTATTGTTCTTCCTCCTATTCTTTAAGGTCATGCTATATGCACAGAATCTTAGATATTGTTATAAATGTGACAATAACATTAGCTTTGAACTTATTATTTATAATGTGCAATTATTTGCAATAGATGGCACCTGAAACTAAAAATGGGTGAACCTCTGGTTTGGAGAAAAGATTTTGATGCTCTAACCATAACCAGGCAAATAATTCTCCTGGTGAATTTCTTTATAGATTGTAGTCTTAAAGGTTTCAGCATATGAAGCCAAAAAAAGTTTTAAAAATGTAATTAAGCCACTAATTATTAATTAAAAGGCAATGCTAATTTTGATCTTGACAGTAAAATCCAGATGAAAGCAACTAGAATGGATTAAAGTGGTTTATTTGATTAAGAAAATACAGATCTCTCTCTCTCTCTCTCTCTCTCTCTCTCTCTCTCTCTCTCTCTCTTTCTCTCTCTCTTTCCTAATTTTTCTCTTCTTTCTATTTATTTCATTCCCTCAACATTTTCTTTAATACGGTTTAATTATGAAATTGAGGTATATTTTTAAATATTCAGTATTTTTAATAAGATGTATCTTACATTTTCTTTAAAATCATAAGGGGCAAAGTTTTTTAAATTATATTTAAAGCAAAATTTTAAAAATCTAAATATCCCACATCTAATCCACAATTTCTTTATGTTTGAGGTTTGACTTTCTTTGATCATTTCACTTAGTGGACAGTCATAGAAAAAAGAGTCCCTATGCTTGAAAATGCTTCTGAAAGCATGGGCTAGGGGTATTGGGGCAGGTGGGCATTTTGGCACTCTTCAAATCACAGCAGTTAGGCAGCTGCCTACCCTGCCAACATATATACCACATGTCACTCTAGAATGACTAATAAGGTAAAGCTGGCCAAAAAAAATCCACATCTCTTTGTGCCTGGTTGACATTACCATAATAAGGCTTCAGCAATCATTCCTCACAATGTCAAAGACAGGTTTTGGTAAAGGAGGAGATAGTCAACCAGCAGAAACAATAAAAAAATTATTATTTGATATCTGTACATCAGTTAATCTATCCTATCTCTTTAATCTAACCAATGTGCACACCTTCAGGGTAAAAGTCTTTACTCCTTTGTTTTATGCAAGTCAAAAACAAAATCAATACTTGATAAGTAATAATAATTAATATTGAATCTTATTCCCTGGGCTGTGTTCCCATTATTGATGGTGTCAGAGAGGATAATGTCACACAGGGCTACATACAAGCTAGTTTTCTGGCTAAACAAAAAAGAAAAAGCATCTATTTTCTGTTTTACACCAGTATTATTTTTGGTTCATAGTAAGTGCTTTATAAATTTTGTTTTTTTTTCACAAACTCATTCATTTTTCTATTCATTTATAATGACAAAATCTTGAAAGGTATATTACAAAAAAGCAAAAATTATTTATTCATTAAAATAAAGAAATTTGATATTATTCATATAAAGGGAGTCCATCATTTGGTGAGTTGATCAATAAGATATGTCTCTGGGAATTAAAATCAACCAGCAAAAATTTCCTGTAACAAAGAAAATAGCTCTTTGGTTGGAGGACTGTTGCCTGAATGATGTCCCCAAGACAATACCCAGAGATCTATGATCTCTTTTACTTTTCTGATTTCTGATGCAAATCAAGTTTTACTGATCATCAAAAGCTTCTTCCTTTATAATATGTTTATTATGCATTCATCATGCCTATTATTTTATTTTTTCATTTTTACCAGGCGTGACTAAATCTAATGAAACAGGAGCATTCAACCTGTCATATTCTCTTCAGCTCATCTTTGTACTAATAGCTAGTATACCACAGATTTCCCTTCAGGGAAAGTAGTCAAGTCATGGATTTCAGTCCTTGAACAATTTAGCTGAAGCCTATAAGAGTAGGTCCTTATTAAATGGAATTAGAGTAACAATGCAGTAACTTTTTTTAATTTTTAAATATAATATGATGCTAGACTAAATCTTTATAGTTCATTTAAGGGACAGAATGTAATGATGACCAAGGAAATAAATTCACCTGATGCTATTTTATCAGAAAAGAATATATTGGTGTTATATTAATTTACTCATCAACAATTAAACAACTCAAGAAACAAAAAAGAGAATTATATGCAGTAAGAATATGCCAATAGATATAAAATCAGGAAGATGAGTATTTCTGATTCTAATCCCAGTGCTCTATTCACTGCACCATCTAGCAATCTGATATCTAAGATTAATTCACATTAATGTACTCATGTGTTACAAGGAAGGATTTCTATTTAGCAGAAAAAAAAGAAATTGGTGATTAATTAAAGTTTTGATAAATAAAAGAAATCAATGAAATATTTTAGAAGACAAACAAAAAGTTGGACAGAAGGGAAATTAAGAAATCATTACAATTCAAAAAATTTGTCATTAACTTGGATAAGATCAGACCAAACACATAAACATGCAGATATAGTTAAACATATCTCAACGCATTTCTTTTAGCATTAACAAGTCAGAAACAAGAATAAAGGTAAAAATTTATTGCAAATAATTATTCAATTTGACCTATTTGAACAATTTGGAAACTCTGGAAAGGGGAAATATGATCCCCCTCAAAAAAGTCACTCTTTATTAGGCACATTTAACTAATGCAAACAGCATTGAGATACCATAGCTAAGAAAGTTATAGTACTCCTAAGATACCCTGTAACTTCCACAGACAGGAAACACTGCATATTCTTATGAAAGAGCTATAGTAACGGAAAGAATTGATTTAGATTTTACTTATTTGAAAAATATAGAGGAAGACAGAATATCACAAATTATATCACCTCCCATACCAATAAACTTAGCATGAGATTCATTCTAAAACACTTGCAAATTAAACTGAAATTAGCACACCTTCACCTACAAAAACCGCTAGATATCAACATTTCTATAATAATAACTAAAATTAATAGATTGCTTTAACATTTGCAAATTACTGTACATACATTAATGCATTTGATTTACACAATATCAACATGCAATATATTCTATGCCTATCATCACCAACAATAGGGGGCACAGTAGATAAAGTACTGAATTTCAAAATAGGGAGGCTTTAGTTGAAATTGCACTTCAGAACTACGCCACCCAAACACCCCCAAATTTCTTAACCAATAATATAAGAGAAAGTGAATAAGCATATTCAAAGCTCCTATTATATATTTGACACTATCTGAAATATTTTTAATACCATAAAAATTCTGTGAGGGAAGTGTTATTTGTTCTCATTTTTGCAGTTGAGGAAATTGAGACAAAAAAAATCACTTAATCTCTTTTTGTCTCAATTTCCTCAACTGCAAAATGTGGCCTTGGGCAAGCTACTTAACCCCATTGCCTTAAAAAATCTAAAAAAAATGGACACATTAAAATAAAGTGTTTTTTTATGTTTCAAGAAATTCAAATAAGATAATTTTCAGATAATTTTCTATGGATTTTTAGAAATTTATTAATAGCAGTGGCAAAATCCAAACCTATTGAATCTTTAATCATAGTAACACATAACATGAATACCTGATAAAAGTTAGTAAATAAAAGGACAAAAATACCTGTAATTCGCTATAATATAATCAAGTAGGTTTTTTTTATAGAAAAACTAAGAAAAGAAAATTAGGCATATTTTTCTGATGGTCTGAGGTCTCTTGAAAATATGAGGAAGTCCAACAATAAATTGAGCAATTTTTCTACTTCAGAACAAATTAATGATTAAAACACACTTTCATTAAGCAATATTTCTGCACTGAAAGAAATGTGATTCAAAAATTATTTTACAAAATTCTAAATTGAATATTCACCAAAAAAATCAGCATTTCCACATTTTTAGGAGAGCACTAAAAAGAGTCTATGATCCCATAGATCATCATTTTCCAAACTTTTATCTTTTCTGTTAGCTAGCAGATCCTATATGTCTCTTTCTGTGGCTCTTCTGTACCTTAAAATTAAATTTATTTCTTACTGCTTACAGCAGTTTTTTCCCTTGGCCAAAAAGAAAAATCTTTGCATTTTGTCTGAGAATTCTAGATGCTTTCATTCTCATATTTTTTTTAATAAGATGACTGGAAAATTTATATTATGTTCTTTTTGTGCTCTTATCCTGGATGGTTTTCCTTTTGAGATTTTTTGAAATATGGTATCCAGGTTCTTCTTTTGGTCAAAGATTTTGGGTAGTCAAATGATTCGTTGATAATTCCCCCCCTTGACTTATTTTCTAAGCTAACTCTTTTGCTTGTTTGCTTGTTTGTTTTTTGGGACTATTCAAACTTTTGACTTTATGTTAATAGTTTTGGTTCTTTCATTGAAGTTATTTATGCTCTGTACTTTATGATTTTCAAAGTGTCTGTGGTTTAGGGAAAGTTAAACTAAGTTTTAAATTTTCCATCATTTAGAGCTGTTATTCCCTTCCCCCCCCCCCAAATTTTTGTCTTGCTCTCTTGCTACATTTATTTTTTCTTATAATTTTCTTTTCCTTTTTCCCCCCAAGTTACATGCAAAAAAAAAGTTTCAACATTCGACATTCAAAGCATTGAATTCCAAATTCTCTCCCTTTCTCCCACTCCAATTTCCTCAATGATAAAGCAAATTACTTGCTATAGACCAAAATATGCAATTGTGAAATCTAATTTAATTTAAACTCCTTATTTCTAATTTATAAGAATTCTAATTGGTATTCAAATCAAGTTATTTTCAGTTGAGATTTTGTATAAATTTGCTTATATCTGGTCAGTTCAGGTCATTGGCCGTCATGGGTGTTAAAATAGAACTTTATCACTATTCTTTTGTTTGTTGATTCATTTTCCCAGCTTTTGTTTTGTTTTGCACAGAATTGGGATTGTGTTTTAAGGCCAGGCTCTATTTATCTCTGAGTGAATTTTGTGGCATTGGTCCTGATAAGTATTATTGGGGGTTCTGCCCTTGCTTCCTCTAGGTTCTTCAAGGAACCTGATATACAAAGAGAAGAAACATCAATGATACTTTAAATTCTAATATTTGATTGAAATAATATTGTGCTTAGAAAACTGTAAAAAGCAAAGAGGAAACTAAACTATATTATTAGTAGTCTATCAAATGATAGGATGCAAAATGAGTTCACACAAATCATCAGTTTATCTCTAAGAGTAATAATATAGATTTAGTTGTAAACCAATCAAATTGTGAAGTAAAATCTCATAGGATTTGGTAAAATAAAATGAAATGCATTTGGGAAAACAAAAATAAAAAAGAAAGATTTAGATTAGATTTTTCTAGAGGATATATGAGCAAGCATGCATTGTGTGTGATAGACCCATTTGATAGTTTCATGAAACCTATGGACATACACACCCATATACATCTATGAAAATATCTCAAAAATAATTGAAAGAAAAATTAATAAATGTGCATATAGATGGGAAAAATAAAATAAAGAAAGAAATACTAAATTTATTTAGGAGTTAGTGAAAAGATATTCTTTAATCCAACTTCACAGATCCCATGAAACACATCCATGAATCTGGGGATATCTATATCCCAGGTTTAGAATCACAGGACTAGAAATTCAAGAAGTACAGTTTCTCATAAAATTGTGATCATCAATTGAAAACAGAAGCAAATTAATGGGACAGATTAGATAAGTAAAAAAATGGAAGCAAGTGAAAAGTACGTCAGATTTTGACCAACCTAAAAATATAAATTATAGACCAGACCCAATTTTTGAAAAAGATTATTAGGACTGGAAAAAAAGATTGTAATTGATATGTTTTTTTATTCTTCTCTATTTTTAATTTTTAAATTATATTGTATTATTGATATATTTTTTCTTTTTTAATATTCATTTTTTAAAAAATTTTGAGTTCCATATTCTCTCCCTTACTCCCACTCATTTATAAAACAATATTTCACATACACATATGAAATCATGAAAAATATCATTCCATATTCCATATTTAAAACATATATATGTATCTACATATATATGTAGAGAGAGAGAGAGAGAGTGTGTGAGTGTGTGTGCGTGTGTGTATGTGTGTGTGTGTGTTTAGGGGTATGTATAAAGCAAGAA